>NC_091824.1:53497179-53632179 GCF_038994185.2 Dermacentor albipictus
GTAATGCAGCCCAGGTATGTGGGGAAAGGTGTCTCACTTGGAGAAATTTGAGGTGGTGGTGTCGTGAGTAAAAGGCCGTGAAGGGCACGACAGTGAAAGGCAGCCGGACGAATTCTACCACAGAGGCATCTCAAATTTAGTGCTGCGATGGGACAAATGTCTGACCTGGTGTGGGGACTATGTGGAAAAATAGTGAAAGGAATGTAGAATGGTAGGGGTGTTTGTAATTACCTGTATGTACTTTATTTTGGCAACAATTAAACGGAGGGCAGCAGAACTGCTTGTTGGCCTAGTTGTTGGCCTACGGAGGGGTAAATACTTTCTGATTTGCTCTCGTATGTACTAGAGAGACTTTTGATCTTGAAAAATGGTGCCAGTTGATAACTAATGTACCCAAAAATGCATATTGAAGTGGTGACACGTGTAACCTTTGGCGCATAATCCAATGATTTTGCATCAAATTCTGGGCCAGAGTTTTTGCACATGCTGAACAAAAACGCACGGAGCGCTAACCATAACCGGGATACAACAACCCTAACGTGGCGGCACGCAACCTAGCTCGAGCACTCACTTTCCGAACTGCGACGAAAATGGACACCTCTACAGGGTCTTCCAAAGTATGGGAATGGCAAGGCAGAATGACCAGGTTCAACGACATCACCAACCATTACAAGTGGAAATGCAAACCAAATCATACAAGAGTCTGACACTAATGTACGCTATTTATCCAGACATATGCACAACGGATAGATGCGAAGTGCGTGGCACCAGAGCAACGCTAGAACACATGCTATGGGAATGCCAGGGACTAATACACGACAACGAGAGTGAGACCTCCATCGACAGCATCCGCGCGCGATCTCAGGCCGCCCTGCTGAGCTCGAACCCGGAAGACCAATTCTGGGCAGTGCAGCGTGCCAAAGAAGCCGCCGGGAAACAAGAAATCTTGGCCGTAACCTCGGCTCGTACCCCAACCCACTAACTCGCCCGACGCGAATCGTTCTGATTTGAAATAATGTTTTCTCACTAGCCATAAACAACTTCGCTGCAAAAATAAAAAAGGCGTGGATACTTGCGGAAGGAACAGGAAAACAAGCCATAGGGCCGCTTTTAAAAGCTACATAGGCCGAAAGTCGTCGAGCTCGGAAGGCAAAGTGCTCTCGCGTTGCTTCTGCTCCGGGGAGCGGCGGGATTCAATTATCGTCGGGAGCGCCTTCGGGCTTGGAAACTAAAGAAGCCGCTTTTTTCAACTCGCCGAGCGCAGATGCTGTCTCCGAGAGCTGGAGATGCTTTTGCGAGAAGCAACGCCGAGCACATTTTATTGCAACAAGGACCGGAGAAAGAGCGGTGCGCCGTATAGGAAGGAATGCCAACTGAGAAGGAAGCCTCGGGAAAAGCCGTTGAATGTAGTGATGCGTGGCTTGCGGAAGATTGGACCGACTGGCGCACTCAGCCTTCACAAAAAAATACCCGATCGCAGGGAAACCTACTTTGTGCTTCAATACAAAGCACGTGTAAGCGTAGAACCACGAAAATGATTTCAATATGCCATTTCACGTGTTCTGTTTCAGTTCTATGTTGACAAGGCTGCCTCTTAGTCTGAAAAGATTTGTTTTTATTATTTCCGGTAGACAGCTGTTAGGTGGTCACACGCACGTTTCGCCGAAACAATACCTTTGTTTGCGATGCTCGGTGAATCAGAAGGTAAGAAAGAAAGAAAGAAAGAAAGAAAGAAAGAAAGAAAGAAAGAAAGAAAGAAAGAAAGAAAGAAAGAAAGAGAAAATGAAAAAGGAAGGATGAAAGAACGGAGATAGAGAAATATAATTTGATGCACAATGCTTTGTATGTAGACTGATTCGCTGCTTGTGTGAGCGAGAAAGCAAATCGCTCTGACCCCAAATGTGAAACGGTGGCTATCCCTGATCTAAGCAGATAAGCGTATGCGCTCTCCTCTGCTGGCGGCTGGTCATGACTGAGCGGTACTGACCGCTGAGCGGTCAACACATGAGTTTACGTATACAGGGTACATTATAAAAGTAATGCGCATTTTCTGGCAAAACAGATTTATTGATCCGACCTGTACAAATGGTTAAAATTCTTCAAAATACTCTCCCCCTTCATCAACACATTTGCGAAGGCGTGTCTGCCACGCCTGGAAGGCACCCTGAAAATCTTCGACGGGAATGTTTCTCAGGAACGGTGTAACATGCTTTCGGATGTTTTCCATGGTCTCCCAATGATTTCCTTTCAGCGTCCTCTGCAGTAACGGAAAGAAAAAAAAGTTGCATGAAGCCAAGTCGGGACTGTAAGGGGGACGGGGGACCAAGGGGTGTTGCTCCGGGCCAGGAAGTTGGTAACGATGAAGGTCGTGTGGCTGGGGGCATTGTCATGGTGGAGCTTGACCGTGCATTTAATGTCAGCCCTCACGCGCGCCAGCCGGCGTTTCAATCTCTTGAGCACCTCCAGGCAAAAAGCTTAGTTGACAGTTTCTCCCTGCGGTACAAACTCAATATGGCGATTCCTGGAGCGTCAAAGAAGAACATGAGCATCGTCTCGATGAGGGACTTGCTCATTCGTGATTTCTTGGAGCAGGGGGAGGATATTGTGTGACAATCACTGCTCTTCCTGCTCGATTCTGGGACGTATTCGAATATCGCGGGTTCGTCTCCGGTTACGACAGAGTCAAGAAACTCCGGCTCATTTTGAATCAATTCCAACAATTCTTCATTGCGCAAAACTCAAAGTTAGTTCTGATCTTCCGTCAACACTTCGCCGGAAGCTTCGTGCTCACCTTGAGCATTTGCAGATCCTCGGTCCCTATCCCATGTACCGCAAATGTGGACATGTGTAGGGTGTCAGCAATTTGCTGGACGCTGAGTCGATGGTGGGACCGCAAAACTTCACGCACACTATGCACTTTTTACTTGGTTCTCGTTGTTATTGGGCGTCCAGAACGGGGTTGGTCGGCGACCTCCTCCCGGCCCTCCTTGTACGCCTTGTTCCACCTCACGGACTGTGACATTGTAATGCAGTTGTCTTTGAGGCCCTCTTGAAGCATCGAGAACGTTTCGGCTGCATTCTTTCCAACCTTCAAGTAAAATTTGATAGCATATCGGAGTTCAAGCGAATGCTCCACCGCGCCGTGTTATCCGCTCACACTGCTCAGAGTAAACTGACCACCGGCTGCATTGGCAGGGCAGAACCATCGCCACATTTCTCGACCGGTTTCACCGCGCTGCTATGGATAGTCCCGTCATAATAAAATCATGCGTATAATTTCAGAATGCGCCTTGGATGTACATACCTGGCAGGTAATCCATGGTTCCGGTGGTGAAGTGCTACCAATTAAGTTAAAGAGTGGAACAACATAGCTCGAGGCCTCCGTGCAGTTAGCAATGCTGTTCACTCTCCTCTCTAACACACAAAAGAGTGCGGCCACCCGCACTCCCCACGCGCGAACTGTCTGGCAATCGCGCGACGGTCTTTGGCCAACCGCTATTGAAACAGTGTGAGTGAACCTCTTGATTATAACTGCAGCATATGTGTGTAGTCGCCGCCGCAGCGCGCAGTTGGCCGAAGCAAGCATGCTACACTAATTATATGCGCCGTTGGCATACTCGAGTCCCTGCATGCACGCTCTGAAGCTGGCAGAAAACCTTCGAAAAAAAGCATATTCACCGTCGTGGCAAGGCAATTATGCAAACACTCCATGGTTGTAAATGTCGGCTGTTGGTAGAGGACCTCCAAAATGGGTTAGAATGTTCAGGCATTCTTCCTGCTGCATGCCCCACAGCGCTAGTTTGTTTGCTAGTGGCTTCTGTAAACGGAGATGCAGCGTTTCCCAGCATGGTTGTATGCATCTGCACGTACGCGATCAGCGTAATGATGGATCAGTGGTTTGCAATGCTCTGCCACACGTGGATTTCTTTTTTTATTGCAGCTGACGCCCCAAAACGATACAAGAACGAGAACGGACGTAGTAGTGAGGGCCCCGTTTCTATTATGACAACATATGGCTCTTCAGCCTACAATAAATTTTTTTTGCAAGATCATTCTTGCATTCCACGCCCGTCAACCACAGAGGGGCTACCATGAGTTTAGATATAAATCCGCTCCTTCCCACGAAGTACGAGAATGACGTAGACCAGTATTAACGGCAGTGCTTTCGCATAATTCCTCAGTCATATCCAGAAATTGAGAAGCGCTTAAGGCATCAAGAAAAACAGATGATCACATGATGTGACATGTGTTTCAGCATTATTCATACGTTTGCCCCTTTAACGCTAGTCTGGTTTTCAGTCCCATAGCCAGTGAGGTGACGTTGGATGTTAGAACAATTGTGACGCTAGCCTGAGTAATAAAAAGTATTTAGTAATGCGATGAACGGGGTTAGCTTGTCTACGTTCATGCTTATATTGAACTTAGTGTTACACTCATTATTTGTTACAGTGTGTTACACTTTGTGAGTTACGTTCGTTCATTAGTTCCGTCAGTGTAACACTAAGTGCAATACAATCAATAACAAAAACTAATTTCCCCAGATAACAGAAAAGCTTGTGTGCCGGGAGGTTATCCATACGAGGCAAAATGTAATGCTAAAAAATTTGCCTGCGCCGCACCGCCAGACTAATCGCTAAAAAGGAGAATGACTGAACCAATCCTCGTGTAGGTCTTGCACCGGTATCTTCCTGTAAATGATTGTGCAAACTATGCAGCTGTAAGTTTCGCTGTTCTACTGTCACTCCAAAAGCAAACGCCTTGTACAGGATCCGGGTGGTATTACTTTGGCGGTTGATTCGGACTTCGTTTACGACATAGCATCGCTACTTATCGTATGAGTCTCGTGGAATCTCGCAGCTTAAGCGGTTTTTATTTATTTGAGAAATAGTGCCAGCCTTCAGAGAAGGCCGTAGGCAGGAGTGGACAGTACATATGAAAAATTGATCAAAAATAACAAGACAAGAACACATTACACAAGGCTCGCACTACGCACTGAAAAGCAGCGAAAGACCGATAGTTTGCACATCGCTTGCATACGAACCCGTGCTACAGATATAAAAATCGTATACACGTGCATGGACGCCTGGAAGGGGTGATCGTGCTGCTCCTGCGACCATTAATTTAGAGCCTAATGGCGCGCATTCATCATCTGGCGGAGAGAGAAGGCGCTATCCTCTCATTTTTCAATCTTACACAAGGTGGTGCCATTAGAATAGGCTGAGGGGTTTCGAGCAATGTCAATGTGGAACTTTGCATTTCCGTAATACGACACAGCTCGCCATAATGCGAGACGCGCTAGGCACTGCGCACGCGCGAAAAATAAAGCCCTTAGAGCGTTCCACGTCTCGTAGAATAATCGAATGCTAATGCTGCGGCGGCATCTTCTGAGTGGAAATCAAAACACTTTCCCTGCTCGATGCCGTCCTTCTAGGCTACAGCAGCACGAACACATGCAGCTGATTTGAAAATTAACGACCCACTATCTCTAGTTTGCTGGGGAACTAGAAACGGGGCTGGGTAACAAGCAATAGGCAACTACGGTATCCATTCTGGGAACACTAGAAGAGAGGTGTTGGTAGAATGCGCAAAATGAAATCGGCTCAGAATAATTAATACCTTCAAGCGCAGTAACAGGAAGCACACCTAGAAAAGCCTTAATGGATAAACAAGAAATCAAATAGATTTCATACTCTCTGGGATCCGAGCATAGTGCAGGATGTATAATTCTTAGGTAGGGGTGAAGTGCAGTGACCATAGGCTAGTGAAGTCTACAATTTCTCTGAGTTTAAAGAGGGAAACAGTAAAATTAGCCACTCGGAAACAGGAAAACCTAGACGCAGTACGGGTAAAAGCCGCCGAATTAAGGCTGGGGCTCGCAAATAAATATGCATCTTTAGAACAAGAAGATTAAATAGCGTAGAGGTAATGAATGAAACCATGGCCAGAATGATTTGAGAAGCACTAATTGAAGAGGGAGGTAAGACGCCACGGAAACCAATAAGCTCCCCCAAGTAGGAAAAGACTCAGTAAAGAAACGACAAAGCATGAAAGTATGCAACTCAAGAGAGCTCATAGAATTCACAGAACTGTCAAATATGTTCAACAAGAGGAAAGTGAGGGATATTAAATATTATGACCTGGTAAACATTGCGGAAGCATTATACAAATGGCAATAGCATGAAATCAGTGAAGACAAAACTTGTCATACGCAAGATTTATGCACTGAAAGATAAGCAGGGTAATGTCATCAGCAATTGCAAAGGTATAGTAAAAGCAGCTGAAGAATTCTATACTCGCCACTAGAGCACCCAGAACAGCCACGCTACCTCCATTCGAAGTAGTAATGAACAGGATGCAGAGGTTCCTTCATAACTAGCGATGAAGCTAGAAAGACCTTGCAAAACACGACCCAGGGAAAGCCGGCAGGAAAAGATAAGAGTCGATTTAATCAAAGGTGGCGGAGATATCATGTTTGGAAAGCTTGAGTCCCTTTTTACGCCATGCCTCACAACTTCAAGGGCACCAGAGAGGTAGAAGGATGCCAACATTATCGTGATTCATTGAAAGGGAGGCGTTAAAAAATTGAAGAATTTTAGGCTCATTAGCTTGCTTTCAGTAAAGTACAAAATATCCACTAAGATAATTTACAATGGAATGAGGGCCACACTTCACTTTAATCAAGCAGTAGAAAAGGCTGCCTTCAGAAAGGGTTATTCTACGATGGATCACACTCATGTCGACTCCGGTAATCGAGAAAGCTGCGGAGTACAAGCAACATATGACTATATGGCTTTCATAGAGTGTGAAAAGGAATTTGATTCAATTGAAATACCGGTAGACTTAGAGGCATTGCGTAACCAAAGAATGCATGAGGCATACGTGAATATCTTGGGAAATATCCACAAAGATTCCACAGCTAAGTTGGTTCTCCGCAAGAAAAGTAGAAAATTACCTACCAGGAAATGGATAAGACAAGGAGACGAAATCCCTCCAATACTATTCACTGCATGCTTAGAATAACTATTCAAGCTATTAGACTGGGAAGGCGTAGGAGTCAGGATAAGCGGTGAAAGTATAGACAACCTTTGGTTTGTAGATGACAATGCGCTGGTTAACAATGCTGGGGATCAATTGCAACAAATGATCGAGTACCTTAATCAAGGAAGTGTACGATTAGGGTTGAATATTAATATTTAGGAGACAAGGATAATGTTCAATAGCATGGCAAGGGAAGAAGAATTCATGATCGCCAATCAGCCTCTAGGGTGTGTGCAGGAGTACGCTTACTTAGGTCAATTACTCACAGGGGACCTTGATAATGAGAAGTAAACTAACAGAAGAATAAAAGTGAGTGGAAGTTCAGATAGCAGGCATTACCAAATCCTGACATGAAGCTTACGACTGTCATTGAAAAGAATAATTAACAGCTCTTGAATTCTACCCGTGCTGACATGAGGGCACAAACTTGAAAGTTAACAAAGAAGGTCGAGAACAAGTTAACAAGGTCGAGAACATCGCGCAAAAGGTGATGGAACGGAAAATGTTAGGCGCAACGCTAAAGGGAGGAATAGAGTGGTGTAGATAAGTTAGCAAATGGTGATAACCCCATTTCTGGACATAAAAGAAAAAAGTGGAACTGGGTATGCCACGTGCAGCCACGTGCCTAGGGAAAGGAAGCGCGGTCGAGGGCGGAAGAAAATTAGGTGGGGTGATGAAGTTAGGAAATTTGCAGGCGCAAGTTAGAGTGAGCTAGCGCAAGAAAGGGGTAATTGGAGATCGCTGGGAGAAGCCTTCGTTCTGCCGAATATAATGAATATAGCCTGCTGATGATCTCTAATACTTTGTCCTTAACATCAGATGGGGCCGAGTTAGGGCTGAGTTTTTTTTTGTCAATTTGTTCGGTGCTGTCAAGATGGAGAGCAGACAGGAAGGACGAATTTGGATAGGGGCGGGTGCTATCGGCTGGCCTTGACGTTGCCATTTTCTGGTGTAATCTCGGTAACCTGTATGGTAGTCAGCATTATAACCCCAGCATGCGCAGCGTGCCTAAAGTATCACGTATCGCGGTAGACTATCACGTATCGCACAGCGTATGCCGTAAAGGTAAACTTCTCTAAGCTCACTGATCACGGTAGTATGCTTGCTGTTCTCATTTGCGTCCCTTCAGTCGCCCCACCTAATCACCCACCTTCCCGCTTTTGCTGTGTGCCGGCCTCATCACCGCCTTGCAGGAGGACATGCAAACAAATCCAGGTGATGCGAGTGAAAAACGACGCCGCGACTGTTGGGCGCGTCGTCCAAAAGGAGTACAAGACTTTGTGAGTGGGCATGCGGAAGCAAGTCTCTTGCTGAGCTAACGGTATCTGCAACGCCCACGCTAAGAAGAAGAGAGGGATTGGATCTCACTACCACCGCACTGGAAACGACACGACGCTGGGTGAGCGTAAATTGAAGTGCCTGATTAGATTCTGCGCGGTCGAAAAAAAACTAACCGTGATTGCGCACGATATTTGGCACAATTCATCACTGTCCTAGCAATGTCGTGGCGTGGAATGGGAGTATGTCCCTTTCGAAAGAAAGAGAACACGCCTTCTATGAGCGACAAAAATGATTGTATGGCCTACAATTTATCCTGGGAGCAACGACTAAATTCTTGTCTCTCAATTCTTGCAACTTTTATGTATAATTTGTGCCGAACTTTCTTGCCTGCTTCTGATTCACTGCTTGGGAATTAGGGACATGTTCTGCAAACATAACGGCTTTTTAGGCAACTTAGTGATAACGTTGTTGAAGCTTGGATGACATTAACTGGCGTTATTGGTGACGTAATAGCGAGCGTAAATCCCTCCGGTAAGATACTACATGGGACTTATAAGATCACGATGCCTCTACCGCATTTTATGACAAGTAGTATATATGCACCTTTCCTGGTCGCTACTTCTGAAGGCATGAACTAGAGGTTACTTTTCCACCGTTTGGATTCATCAAAACTGCTTTTCTGGACAAAACACAATGGTGACATCAGATATTTTAGATAATCCGGGATCCTTTCCTTCTTTCACATTCTGATCGTTGACTCGCCAGTATAGAACGTAATCTGAAGCTCTCATCAAGAAATAATATGAAAGAGGTCTAAGAACAGCTAAATTATAAAAAACAACCTAATTCCTAGCAATTCATCATCATTGATGTCCTCATTTAGTAATACTTCGCTGGAAATTAGGTGTTCTGTACAACCCCGTGGCTAACTTGTGCAGGAAAAAGTGGCCAATGTGGTTAAAAAAATTAAAAAGAAACACATTTTGCTGTTATAGCGTCTCAAACCATTAGTGGATCCTTAGAGACGGCCTAGTAAATGATTAAAGAGTAACTTTGCCATCCTGGTGTTATTTACGTGCATTGAAGGCGGAGTACAGGAGCGTTTTTGCGCGGCATACCACAGGAAGGATGCGGCCTCCATGGCTGGGAGTAGAACCCGCGAAGTTGCGCTCAGCAGGGCAATGCGAATACAGGTGAAGTTCGTTCTCTCGCTTTCTTTCAGCGACCTCCAGCAATGATTTCGTCACAAAAATGCTGTAAGTGTTGGCGTATCAGACATGCCACGTATCGGGCAGACGACCGGATAACAGAGGTCTTGCAGCGACTTTTCGCCACGCACAATGCGGCAACACGGGATCTTCTGTGGCACATATCCCCTTGGAATGTGCTAATATAGACGAGCATTGGAAGGCACTTGATGTGATGTGCTGATGTGTTGGAAAGGCATCACTCTGCAATGGAATTTCTTGATTCCTCGTGCTATCCCTATAAACAGAAAAGGTCTGAAAGCTTGGCGCGACCTCCTTGTCGACAGTTACCTCATTAGTTCCTTATAAATGGTGCTATTTGAGTGACACAATTCTTCTCTAAAGGCGACGTCATGATTATCTCGTTATGTCGTTGATATTTTGTGCGTTTTTGTGTGTTTCCCCTTTTCTATGCTCTTGTTATTAGCACAGTAACTTCCCCCCATTAGTGACTTTTTATGCAGTTTGCCTAAAACTCACTTATTTCAACTTGAGAAGAGACTACCCGTGCTTGTCATAGGTCATACGCTGATTCCGCAATAGACTTGACCTGCACAGATTTCCAGCTACTTTGCCTCATCTTCATCGTAAATTTGTATAGTGCATGCACTGTGTTTACTTTCCTCTAAAGGATCTAGGTAGCTTTTGCGTATTTCTTTTTCGTTTATTTACGTTATTCTCTTGTTTAGTGCTCTTTTGTTTGTATGTTTAGCTAGAATTTCGGGATCGGAGCTCCATAGTGGATAAACTATGTTTGCACCCGCAAATAATAAGTAACAGCGACAACGAAAACTTTCGTTGGGTTTACTGACTAGTGCCACTAGGAAAATAGTTTCATTGTACGCATGCTAATCTACCCCTTCAATGACAAGTCGGAGCTGTAGTGTTTGTACGAAATTGTAGGAATATTGCTGCGGACGAATCCTACTCTTCTCCAGCGGACAGTTTTACGCTTTGCTTTTAGGTAACAATTTATGCCCGCCAGCTCGTTCCACCAATAAATTCTGGGTTTGGGAAATGATGCCCCATATCATTTTATTTATTTATTTATTTATTTCACGTACTTTCAAGGCCCGAAGGCGTTACAGAAAGGAGTGGAGTCAAAACAAGAAGTAATGCAGTAAAAAATAAAAAATACAAACAAGTATTAACAAAAAATTTACAAAAGATATTAACAAAAGGCATTCTGAACGGCGGTTTTGAAGTTAGTAGGGTCGGTGATGAGTGCGATTGAGGCGGGAAGGCGATTCCAGTCCGTGCTTGTCCTGGGGATGAATGAGTCACTGTACCGGTTAGTACGGCACAATGGCACCCCGATTTTAAGGCTGTGGTCAGTGCGGGCAGAAATATATGACGGAGGGGTAAGAAGGGTCTCTTTTAAAAGGGGGTTCAAGTGAAAAACTTTGTGAAAAAGGGAGAGACGGGAATATTTGCGGCGTGACGAAAGATCAGGTAAGTTAAGAGTTCGTTTCATTGAAGAAATACTTGCATAGCGAGAATAATTAGATAATATAAAGCGTGCACTGCGGTTTTGAATACTTTCAAGAGAAGAAACTAATGACGACTGAGTCGGATCCCAAATGGCTGAAGCATATTCCAATTTGGAGCGAACTAAAGTTTTATAAAGGGTTAGCTTCAGGGAAGAAGGGGCAGAGCTAAAATTACGGCGTAAGTAACCAAGCATGCTATTAGCGTTTTTAGTAACATAGTCAATATGCGAGTGCCAAGAAAGGTTATTTGATATGTGAAGGCCGAGATACTTGTAAGAGCTAACTGACGTCACAGGTGCACCATTAATAAAGTAGGTGTGCGTGGCAGTGTTACGAGATATACGCATGGCCTTGCATTTATTTGAATTTAGTTGCATGCACCAATTAGAACACCACTCAATTACGCGGTTAAGGTCGTCCTGCAGCTCTTGGGAATCTGAAGGGTTAGTAATTTTACGGTAGAGAACACAGTCATCCGCGAAAAGCTTTATGGAAGAGGAAAGAACGCAATTCGGAAGATCGTTAATATAGATTAGAAAGAGAAGTGGACCCAGGACTGACCCTTGAGGAACACCTGCTGGTACGTTAGAAAACCGAGAATTACAGTTATTAGCGTTTACAAACTGCCTCCTGTTAGAAAGAAAGTTTTTTATCCACTCGAGTACATTTGCGTCCATGTTAAGTTGAGACAGCTTAAGCAGAAGTAAATCATGGGTCACAGAGTCAAAGGCCTTCGGAAAATCAAGAAATACGCAGTCAATGTCGGTACCTAGATCAGAAATTGCAAAGAGATCATTAGTAAATGTTAAGAGCTGTGTTTCACAGGAAAAGAACTTACGGAAACCATGTTGACAGGGGTTGAAAAAGGAGTTTGATTCTAAAAACTCAGCCAAATGTGAATATATTATATGCTCAAGAATTTTACATGAAATACTAGTTAGTGAGATAGGCCTGTAATTGCTGGGTAAGTGTGTGTTACCTGATTTATGAACTGGAATCACCTTTCCCACGCACCAGTCGTTTGGAAGAACAGACTGCTGTAATGACTGAGTGAAAATGTGTGACAAGATAACAGCAGAAAATACATCAGTACACTTCAAGATTTTTGAGTTCAGGCAGTCTGGGCCGACAGAGGAGGACGTTTTTTGATTGTTTATTAGGCAGCTAACACCAACCCAGTCAATAGAGATTGGATCCATGGGCGAAAAACCAGAATTGGATAAAAGCGGTAATCCACGTGACATTGTGGTAACATGTGAAGAGAACACATCATTAAATACATTACAGCATTCTTCAGGAGCAACAGGTTGATCGTTTGGGTATGTTAATTGGATTATTTTGCTTGGAGTACCGTTAACTATGGTCCAGAATTTACGAGGATTAGTTTGCAAGATGGACGGAAGGGTAACAGAATAAAAATGCTGTTTCGCACTAGCGGCGGCTGTGTTGTAGTCACTTTCAGTGAGGTAGTAAGCGGACCAAGCAACGTCACTGCATGAAGCTTTTGCGCGACGAAACAACCGCTTTTTTTTGTTACGTAGTCGCTTCAGAAAGGGGTTGAACCAAGGGGACCGTGGCTTGCAAGAGACTGTTCTTTGCGGTACGAAACGTTCGATTAATGACAACAATTTATTTTTGAAAATGCACCAGTTTTCTTCAACACAGCGCTGATCGCAATTAGCGATGTAAGAAGCTGCGAAATTTTCCATTTCAGTGGTAATGGAAGCCAAGTCGGCTTTGCTGTAATCGCGGATCACCTTCGTAGTTTTCTTTACAGGAGCCCGTGTATTGATATGAAAAGTGAGTGCAAGGTGATCACTTACGCCTTTTATGTAAAGAATTGGGGAAACTGTGTCAGGGTTTGTAGTGAGAATCAGATCTAGTATGTTAGATGAGGAGGCAGACACGCGCGTTGGTTTCAGTACAAGCTGGGTGAAGTGGAAAGCCAAACAAGTGTTTATAAACTGGGTACTCTGAGAAGACTGGGACGTTGCCGTGTCGTTACGCCAAATGATATCGGGGAAGTTGAAGTCACCAAGAAGAAAAAGGGGAGCGTTAGGGTATCTGACAATTAATTTGTTCAATGCGTCGTGAAGGTCATCGCAAAATGACGTCGAAGCAGTAGGAGGGCGATAGCATGTGCAAAAAATAACATCTCTGTTGTCGAGTACAACGCGCACGCAAACAAGTTCAAGTGGCGTTTCTATGGAAACTGAGCTCGATGTGAGCGTTTCAGTAACCGCAATCAAGACACCTCCACCTGATCGCACACCACGATCGCAGCGATAACATGAATACAGTTTTTCACAATCAAAAATTTCGCTATTTTTTATCCGAGCCGAGAGCCATGTTTCAGTGAGACATACTATGTCAGCATCGCATGAATCAATCAGCGAGGACACCGCAGCACGTTTATTTAGTAGACTTCGCACGTTAGTGACAAAAACAGATATGGTGTTATTAGATTGCGCATGTGCTAGCTATGTCGAACCATTTGCTTCGATAGCTTGACGCGACCGAACAGAAGAGCGTGCTGCACGTGGCATGCTGACTTCGCATACATTGTCAGTGGTAGAACAGTAAACGTAGCACTTCTTGTTCAAAAATAACTTATTTAGCCGTATTGAGTATGTCTGTCCTGATGCCTTAGCAAAATCAAGCAGCTTTTTCCTAGACTGGCGCGTTGCTCGGCAGAAATCTTCGCCCACAGATACCCCGGTGGATTTGAAATTAGATTTTAGTGCCAGAATTTTATCCTTTAGTTTTGAGCAAGAAAATTTCATTATAATCGGGCGAGTCTTATTAGCAGTATACGAGCCAAGTCGGTGGGCTCTACATACCATATTCTCGGGGACCTCAAACTTAAGATGATGAGACAAAAATTCACACACCAATTTTTCAGACTGTGCCCATGTTTCTGAGGGAGAGTCAGAAATACCATAAAATATTAAGTTATCCCGGCGGGAGCGATCTTCCAGATCATCGAGACGTGTCAGGAGGGAGGCATTTTCAGTTTTAACGGCGTGAGCTACAACTGCAGGTATGTCAGCTGACGACGGGTTAAGCTCAAGTGATTCAACAAGCGATTCAACTGTCGTTAATCTAGTGGTTAAATCGGAAACTTGATTAGTTAATTGAGCTTGCTTTTCCTTTAATTCGGCGAGACCACTCATTACCTCTGTGTGTCGTGAATCTATTTTTGCTGAAAGGGCAGAAATGGCTGCAAGAAGTTCTTTGTACTGCGCGTCAGTTGCGGGTCCCGGATTAAGTTCAACGTCACCAGATAGGATGAGTAGCCTTGCAACAAACGCACATTCACACAGTGAGGCAAAAAATACACTTGGGCACGGGAAAAGCAGCAGACAGACGTTACTCGTACGTTTAGAGTAAAGAGACGGAGCTTCACAGACCTGCATGAAGAAGCAAAAAGGGTTTAGCGGCGACTGCATGGTTGCCGCTATCCCGTGCCCACTGAAAGTGGCCGGACGAAGGCAGCTGCTTAAGTAGAGCCAAAAGGGAGATGTCGCTCCTGGCGGCTGTGAATCCGTGTGCAAAGGTATGAAGATGGCGCCCTGGATTACTTGCTGGCACCAAAGATCTTGACTTGCGTCAGATAGCAGGACTGGCAATGGTGTCGGTGAGTCATTATAGATGAGCACTGGTGAAACCGCACATGCGCAGGTCGAGGGATACAGCCATACTCCAAGGAGCACGATGAACTGCATGAAGAAGCAAAAAGGGTTTAGCGGCGACTGCATGGTTGCCGCTATCCCGTGCCCACTTTGCTGTCTGCATTTCCTAGTCTACAGTTCCATTGCCTTGTTGTAAAGACTGAAGAGAACATTATTCTAGATCGCTACGTACATGCGATTTGACAACTCCCAGCTATCATCTTTTCCAACCTTCGTGTTGAATATCAAGACTAAACCATACATTTGTTTCCTTTAACGACACCTTTACGTGGGAAAAATGGCCAAGAAGGAGCCATGTTGAGCTGAAGCTCAACATGGCTTCCGGAAATCATTTTCGTGTGAAACGTAGCTCATATCATTTACTCATAAACTGCACCGCACCCTTGATCGTTCTTCGTTAGCTGACTCTATTTACTTAGGTTTTTCTAAAGCATTCGACAAGGTCTCCCACATACTTCTTTTTCATAAACTAAGTCAACTTAATATTGATAGTAGTCTTTATTGTGGATCAAAGATTTCCTTTCAAATCGTTCCCAATTTGTCGTAGCCAATGAACTTTCCTCTAACCAACGTGCTGTTCAATCTGGGGTCCCACAAGGATTCGTATTAGGCCCCCTCCTTTTTCTCATTTTTATTACCGACCTTCCCTCTTTAGTTTCTTCTAATACTCGTATTTTCGCTGACGACTGCGTTATTTTACGTGAAATAGTTACTGATAACGATGCTAACATTCTCCAGTGAGATTTAAATTCTATATCTAACTGGTGCAATACTTGGCTAATGGAATTAAATATTAACAAGTGTAAAGTGATGCGTATCTCTCGCGCATCCAGTAGTACTGTTCCATATTGCCTAAGCAACTCTCCTTTAGCCGCGGTTTCCTCCTATAAGTATTTGGGCGTTCATATCACTTCTAATCTAAGTTGATCTCTGCATATTGAGAAGAAAATTAACAATGCTAACCGCATGTTAGGTTACTTACGCCATAACTTTTCTGCAGCCCCTTCGTCTTTAAAGCTCTTATTATATAAAACACTCATTCGATCTAAATTAGAATACGCCACTCCAGTCTGGGATCCAAGCATTAACAATTTGGTTGCGTCACTAGAAATGGTGCAAAATCGCTCTACTCGCTTCATTTGTTCCTGTTATAACCACACTGCTAGTATAACTTCTATGAAATCTGATATATCTCTTCCATTCCTAGCATCCCACCGAAAAAATTTTCGCTTGAACTTTTTCCATCGGCTTTACTATCACCCTACCCTCCGTCACGAATTCATTCTTCAGCCACATTATATATCTAGCCGTGCGGACCATCGCTTTAAGGTTGGTATCGAGCCATGTCATACTAAAACCTTTCTTTAATCTTTTTTACCTCGAACTTCACAAGATTGAAATTAGCTTTCTTCCGACATTGTTTCCATTAATGATAATACCCGATTTAAATATGCCTTAGCTAACATTGTATAATTAGGATTTACCATACCTTACCATGATTTACGATATTATGTTTATTATGTTCATTATTATTTTGTTATTATGCACTGTGTTTATTCTCTACCCACTCCCCTCTGTAATGCTTCGGCCCTGAGGGTAAATAAATAAAAAGGAAAGATATTTCGGAAGTTCAATGTACTTTTTTAAAGTAAGAAGTTGTCCTTTAAACGTCTAATTGACAGTGCGTGAGTCCATAAATATAGTGGTATCGTAAAAATTACGTATGAACACTTCTTCGTAGTAAGACAAATTCTGAAGTATCAATGAACTTACCCACATTGTATATATTAATTTTCACGACAAACCAATGCTGTAATGACTAGTGGATACAGGAGAAAGACGCTTGAGGTTACATATAGTGGCGTAATGTCTCTTGAATGTTTTGTTTTATCACAATCCAGACCGACAGATAATTTTGTTAAGTGCTCATTTCAAATTGCACCCATATTTTCAATTAGTTTCCCATCATGGAAGCTTTCCCCTGTCATATTAAGTACTTTGGTTATTCTAAGACACACACATCCCTTCAAATATTACAATTTTTTTTATAGGGAAGCCAAGGGGTAAAAGACCCAAATGAAAACAGACAAGGGGCCTAGGAGGATGAAGGATATCAAGTAGTTGACATTTTATTATAGAAGGAGCGAGACAAGAGCAAGAGGTGGCGAAAGGCAGGATCCTCAATAAACGACACATAAAACCCCCCACTGGATGACTAAGATCAGTGAGAAAGTTAGTGAGCAAATATGCGAGAGGAAATGTGAGGTTTCAGTCTTGCGATAAGGCACAGTCGGAAAACTAATTGCGCCGGCATGCAAAACGACCTGACGAAAGTGCTTCAAGACGCACGGTATAGAGGTCGGAGAATTTTCTAGGACGCGTATGCGCCATATTTCTCAATACCCCCCCCCCTCTACTTACCCTCCCTCTCCCCCACCTACTCAAGCCCTCGATGGCTCACTCAATCACTCACGCACAGTACCGCGCGTACACACATAGATGCGCACAAAAGCTCGCAGATTCATTCAAGGCAAGACTCAAAAAGAAAGACAAAAATGTCGGCAGGAATAATAAATCAAAAACCAATATAAAATAGAGCCTAAGAGACTTGTCATTGAAGGATGCTTCGAATTCGTTGCTTAGCTCTCATTAGGCTGGAGAGGAACGCTACTCCTGAGCCCCTTCTGAGTGAATATAAGTGAAATGTTTCTTGCTGTTATTCATAGTGAAGCGACTCCAGAGTATTCGACGTACTTCTCTGAATCCGTCTTCGCGGCTTGTCCGTTCCCTGCAATTGCCGCGTTTTAAAACGTCTTTTTGTTTTGCTCCGTTGCGCATAATAAGTGGTTGTTAGATTGGTTTTGACAAGGTCATAAGTTACCGCGCTGAGTGGGACATAATTCTAAATTATCTGCTTTCAGGTTCACCTGCAGATGCAGCATTTGAGAAGATGCATCTAGTAGCGAACTGAAACGAGGCGCTTTCTAGGAAGGCCTTGCTTATGCCGAGAGTGTTTCTCAATGAGATTTATAGGTCTTTAAAAAAACGCTGCGACCAAGTTGGCGTTAGTTAAGTCATGACTGCATGCTTTGCTGCATTTGTTTGAGTCGAAGTTTGTGGAAGGAAAGATTCCGAGTAAGAAAAGAATAAGCTGTTAGCAGGCGCGTTCAGAGCAGCTCGAACCCAAAAATAAATGACACACAAGAAGATGCTGCTTCTAAAAGGCATTATTTTCAGAAATAGCAGCTTAATATCATTCTGCAACTCTGCACTTATCCTTCCGTCAATGCAATGAAGCAAACCGAAAGGTTCTCCTCCTGTTAAGGTTCCTGCCCTTGTCATCTCATTTCTGTATTTGTCTGTCTTTCTTTTCTCGTTATTGAACACGAACGACATAAACAAGTAGACGACGAAA
Source organism: Dermacentor albipictus (assembly GCF_038994185.2). NCBI lineage: Eukaryota > Metazoa > Arthropoda > Arachnida > Ixodida > Ixodidae > Dermacentor > Dermacentor albipictus. The sequence goes on from NC_091824.1 coordinate 53,515,343, forward strand.
CAAACAAGATGTTCAATAAAATTTTCGCACGTTTTACCACTTGTACTTCAATTGCAAGATGCTGGGAAATTAGAATCAATGTACCCGAAACCTTTCGCATAGTGAGCCTAAACAAAAAGCACCAGCCGACTGCAACATAAACTTACGCACAATTGCTGCGGACTTAATCATGACATAGTGAAGGTCATCGACATCACACTATCTATGGCAGCCACATATATAGTAAACCACGTCCACCTCGCTGATTTGGAGAATATAGAGCAATCTGAGATTTCTGTTCTTTGGGAACAGCTTTACGCATTCGTTGATTTTCCCGCTGCTGATTCAAAGGCCTATAGCCTGAGAGCAACGAGGGCGTCATTCACACTCCAAAAAGTCCGGAGTGAAGATAAGCTCCTCCACAATGTCGCGAACATGTCCAAAATGTCCTCGGCAACTCACCCGTGAGTGAAAAATGATGCGCCAGCGCCATTTAAACCCCGGCAGCCTCACTCGCAAAGCGTAAACCGATACACGCGGGAAGAGTGGATAAGAAAGGACGGATACAGGGACAGGGGAATGGATAAATATGGGCTATGTTAGCACGATTCGGGCGCGACACTATGGCGTTGCAACTTCGCAGCCACCGTCTTCTCCTTGGTTGGGAAGGGTGCGTGTCAGCCGGTCTCTTCTATGCGGTGCATGCATACATTTCTGCCCCTTGCTATAAATTTTACGAAGTGCTGCTCTCGGTATACCCACCTACATGGAGCTCGAGAACGAAGGAAGAGGTCGGTAGTGACTGGAAGAGAGGAAGTACTGTAATAGAGAACAGAAAGAGAAATGAAACCATTGTCCAGTTAGGATATCTGGATCGCTCCTTTAGAGAAAGGCGAGGCAGTGTGATACGATGCTGAACAAAGAAGTAAATACGCCGCCTGGCTGGAAAAGAAATTCGGAATTGTAATATAGACGACAAGGTACATGTGGCTGATGAGACGATGACTCGTAATCTTAACTTCAATGCTGAAGAGGGGGAATCGATGCGCGATTAAACTTATTGCCACTTTAAGGCAACTTCCACAGGCGCGTGACGGAGAATGCGACAATGGTCTCACCAATCGAAATCAAGAAACAAAAGGACAAGAGCGACGAGTATAGGCACAGTGACAGCAGTCGGTGGTGCCATCTATAGTTTGCTCTACAGTTTTGTTTACGTTAGCATTTAAATAATTATTTATGCCGCTACGCCAAATTTCCGACAAACTATTTGTACGTCCTTGTGTGACGATGTATGACACGTGGCTGGGGGCTGCCAATTAAATTCGAAATGTCCCGTCCGAGGAAGCTGCATGAGCTCAATCTCCAGTTTATTTTGCTTACCACATCGAATTCGCGAAAAGCAGGTGGCTGCCGCAGAGTATTTTCCGTGGCGCATTTACTCCTATCCGAATCCATCTTTCGAAATTAAGACACTTTTCAAACGAAGGTTTTACGTGCTCCCATTTCATGCTCGAAAGTGGGGCAACAGCATTCGCTGGGACATCGACGCCGGCTGGCGATACAGCGGGCTCTGGTTGAACCGAACAAATAAATTAATTGAAAAGCAACGTATAACGGCATCGATCCAATTTCACCGAGCAAAGCATCGTCTTGTCCCATCAAACATCATTGCTTTTATTGTTACATAGAGTTGGGAAAACTTACACAGGATTGGTGGAGAGATTGATCGAGAGTAATCATCTACTTCGAGAATCCGCATGAAGGAGTTGTTTCTTCGCCTAGGGTGGGCAACTGCCTTAGTCCAGAAAGCCGTTGGCAATCACTGTTTTCTATGCCTGGTTCACCAGCTTGCGCTGCTCTTCCGGATCCCAGGCTGCCAGTGAAGCGCGCCACGATTTTTTACTGTTCCCTTCCGCTTCGTCCTGGTATTCTTGTGGCATCCACTTGGTTGTAGGCTACTGTGTAGCGTGGACACTACAAAGAACCATGTAGCACAGATATGTCCGGCACTGTGCAATAGCGGCAGGAGCATTATAAGTGGGTGGCCTGCACCATGTGCATTATAATGTTGTGCACGCAAGTGTTGGAGGAGTTTTTTGAAAAGTTAGGACTGCTGGCGGTAGGCTTCTCTCGTGCACAGCGAATGAGCTCGAAGCCGTTGTGAGCGCTAAGGTCTGCTGCTGTTGTGAACCCAAAACTGAATTGGAATGCAACGTGTAACGGCCTCGATGAAGTTCCGGCGAGCAATGTACGTTAATTTAATCATTCACTGTAAGTAATAATGGGCATTATCGCTTTATACGACAACTTTTCCTTTTACACAACATCAAATTTGCACAGCGTCAGTGAAATTGCACAGCATGGGTAATTTGAACGCCAACGTTGCAATAGGTAATGCAGAATATCGTTTAAATTTATGTGCTATACAAAACGAAATAAACACGTTCTGTATTTGCCGCGTACGGAAACGTGAACGAAATTGCGAGACTATACTTCTAGCAGTGGTGCGGCAAGTGCCTTTTGGTTCCGTAGCCGTCGCTTCATAACCGAGAGAAAACGTGCCCACGAGCATATACGCCCACTGGCGTTCCTGCAGAGCTGCTTTGTGTATGCACAAGTCTGAACGGAACAGACAGTAAGTGTCAAGTGAACACTGTCTAATATTTCGCTGGATGCTCACTAACGTTCACAGTTTCCTGTCGGTCTCATCTCGCGCACTACCGAGGCGCGCGATGCCTCCACCACCACTGGAAGCGCTTCTCGTGAAGCCAGCGCAGGGTGCTTCGTCAATATCGTTTGCCAGTCAGCGTTGTAAGATGCCCAGCAGCATCATTTGCCTTGCATGCGACGTCGCGCCAGCACGTCGCAACCGCGTGTAGTAAGAACACCGTCCGAGGCGTTCGTGCGCACAACGCTAAACCTTGCTAATCGCTGTCGATGACTTGCACTCCAAGAGAAACTGGCATTCCTTTTTTTTATTTTTACATTTGCCGGTCGAAGAGTATAATGTGCACTCTTCGTACCACTGCCGGCTTTGCATGTTTTGGCCCTCCAAGTTCTTCGCTTTTTCTTAGTGTGCTTGCTCCAGATATTTGAGCTATGTCACAATTTTGTAATCATCCGCAACGTAAACGGGGATTTCAAAGCGTTAACTACATAACTAATGTTACGGTGCCCATCCAAAGATAGTGTTAAGGCGTTGCCTGTCAATTGTTGGGACTGTGTTCCAAATACAAGTGGGGACGACACGTTGGCGCGACGCCGCAGACAAGGCCACTGCTGCTGGACAGAAGCCGCGCCCTCACAGCTACCGGGCATCTCACAACGCTGGATTGAGGTGGTGCCGTGCTTCTTTGGTCCCTGTTGTTGCTTGTATGATGTTTTATTTTCGTAACGTTGACGCACAGGCAGAGGCCTCTAGTACCCTATACAAGTTGTTTTTTCCAGGAACCTTACGCTGGCTTGACGTGGGACGTCGCCAATGGCGGTCTATAGATATCACGCACTTCGACAGTGCACGAGATGAGACCGACGAGAGGCCGCCGGCGTTAGACAGCACGCCATGAAGTATTAGCTAACGTTAGCTTGACGTTTACTGTCCGTTCCAGCTAAAGTCCTTAGGTTTTTTCGCTTTTTTTTCTAGAGTGGCACGTGCCCAACGCTTATGCCAGCCGCGCAAGGCAAAACGCTGTGCTTCCTCCGGCTCCGAACGGCGGGTATTGCACCACCTAGTGATAGAACTAAAAGGCATGTTGCCATTCCGAGGAGTTCTCATTGTGGCAATGACCGATAAACTTTGTGATGTAGGGGAAAAAATAATTGGATGGGAACCACGCCTGCAGCTTGACCAATAATAGTGATTTTGAATGATCCGGCACGAACGAGGCAAGCAGCTCTGTGGATCCAAAGACACCGTCTTGCGATGTATTTCAGTGCTACTGGTGCACTAAACGAGATATTTGAAAATATAGGTGGTATTGCTTTTGTTGCATTTGTATATGGGACTCTTTCGTGTCATTGTCTGTAATATGTCAACTCATTAGGGTTGATTCTTAAGCACCATATTCAGCTATCAGTGGTTGCAGCACACGGTGTCTACCAAATTGAAACGCGACTCACGGCCTAGCGCACACAGACATTGTGTACGCAATGATGTATTTACTGTGTTGCACACCCACTAAGGCTCTGCCGGCTCAGCGCACGTTTTATTGCTGTGAAAATTACGGGTATTGAGGCACGTTCACGTCGTCTTGTTGTCTTGGTATTGACGGCGCAAGCGCGGCACGTGTTTAGAAGGCAAGAAGGTCACCAAAGAGGCGAGAGACGCGCACTCCGTTTTGCCGCAATAAATGACGAAGTCTAGGAGACGCGCATATAAACTTTGCTCAGTCGGTTCGGCAGCAGAGCCACGGCAGCGTCGAGCCTCTCGCTTCTGGCATGAGCATTGTGGGCACAGACGCTAGCCTTTCTGCTGTGACGCTGTGACGCATAACATCCCGTGGTGCATAGAATGGTTTAAGCACCACGGTCTCGGGTACCAATGAAGTACGGTGCCTGCAACGCTGGAGGCGGCGCTGCTTATCACGCCAACGTTGCGAGAACAAAAAAAAAATGGCTGTGGCTTAGCTAACGTTGCGAGAACAAAAAAAAAACTGGCTGTGGCTTAGCTAAGGTTAAGCCCAGGATGCGAAGCATACTAGCCTTTATTTTAACGCGACAGCGTTAAGGAGCTCGTGTCGCAGAAAAGCCGGTGTCGTCGGCGTCGGCTCAGGCGTGCGGCGCTTGCTCAGGCGCACATTTCGTTGTCGCGCCGAACGCTGCGTTGCTCGACGCTCATCGCGTCCGATGCGGGGCGCGTAGTCGCTGCGCCGTAGCAAAGCCACCTAGAAACAGTCTCTGTAGCACGCCGCAACCTTCGCTTCTCATTCCAACGAGCAGCTCTGTCTCCAGGAGGCATCTCACCTCGTGAGTGTCTAGCAGAGGCAAGCGCAACTGCTTATATACCACCGCGACGCCGTGAGCGACGGCGCGAGTTGGAGCCCCGTTTCTCCTCTGTCGTGACGTCACGGTGTCAGGTGGTCCGCCTTGAAGGCGATGCTGCGAGCGACGGCGCGAGTTGGAGCCCCGTTTCTCCTCAGTCGTGACGTCACGGTGTCACGTGGCATTGAAGGCGACACCGCCGCGCCTGAGGAGCTGGGTTGAGCTCTCGAGCGACGGCGCGAGTTGGAGGAGCGTTTCTCCTCTGTCGTGACGTCACGATGTCACGTGGTATTGATGGCGACACCGCCGCGCCTGAGGAGCTGGGTTGAGCTCTAGTAATATGCTTCGCATAAAAAAAATACTGCCAGTGTGCTGTTCATGGCTTGAGTGCTAGACGCGCCAGCACATCTCCCCTTGTATTCTGAGAACGCCGTCTCGGATGCTTCAGAGCTACGCTAATTCTTGCTATTACTTTCAATGATCCATTCTTCAGGCGAAACTGCTCAAATTTTTTATGCCGTCTCACATGTTAGGTGCCCACGTTTCTGCACTCTCAGCGTGTCGAAACCCATAGCGCGTATTTCAGTCTCTTAACGAGTAGCAAGCAATCTTATTGCATGGACACTTAAACCGAAGCTTTCTTTCTTTAGCCTTAGAGGATATGAAGTGGCTGCTGCTGGGTCGATTCTGCCACCCTGGATATGTTTTTGCATGTGCGGGGTCTTCCAGGTAACTCGTGACAAGGAGTGAAAAATTATGAAGGTCCTACGCACGCATTGAGATCTATGAAGCAAGGCTTTCGTGCAGTGTGAAATAACTAATAGTTTTGTACCGCTTCATCTTTCGCATCTTGTTTTGGTGCCTAGCAGCTACTTACCTGCCTGGATAGTCAGCGACATCGGAAATCCTGACCATGCAACCTATGTGATCTACGCGACGTAAGATCTTGCGGTATCCCGGATCGGCCCAGTTTTCATCACAGCATTTCTTGGCTCAGCCAAGTTTACTCTTAACTATCTCCAGGACCAGGGCACCTTTCTCGGCAAGACGGAGACCGATTAGCGGCTTTAATAACTGAAATTACATGTTTGAGGGCGCACATTTGATTGTACATTATACCGTGTATAATGCACATGGGAAGGGACGTGTTACAGGCGTCTGTGAGCCATTTCCACCGAGAACGCCGTTGGCGTCGCCATAATGTCCTCTGGAGCTGTGTGGTCGTTGTCACAATGCCCTCTAAACTCCCCAGCCATTGACACCATGCCCTCTGGACCACTGTAATTACGCGTTAACACTCCGCAAGAACATTGCAGAAGCTTCAGTGATATCCTTGGTACTTACGTGCACAAGCCTAGACGGCAGATAGTATGGGAGAAAGAGGAGACGGAGAATGCGTAAAGGCAATGACCTTTATAACCTGACGAATCGGGTGAATAACAGCCACTCTTCTCTCGTGGCAGCTTGCATTTGTGGGATGATCGCAGGGGAAAGGAAAGGCACTATCAAAAAGCAAGCTTCGTTTATGGTCTCTACAATACAAGAAACGGTGCCACTAGGCATGGCGACAGTTGCGGACAAACTGCAAAAAATTTAATTCGAGATATGATAAGGCAATATTCTGATATTTCTGAAAAATAAACGCCGTGCAAGTTTTTACATTCGAACATCTGACACAGGGCGTGCCGACGTGCCGCCGCACTAAAGCACCGCAGAGTCAAGATGACAGTTCGCAAGCGGCTGTCCAGCCAGTCAAGACTCAAGCCACGATGCGAAGCGCCCGTGCGAGGGAATGACGGTGCTAACTTTCTTGCAGGCTACGAGCGATTGCATACATTGCGTCGAGCTAACACGTCCCGCTGTATGCTCAGCGTACTACGTAGACAAACACAAGTGGTGCACACGAGGCAACATTTCACATCACATGACGACTGTCGCAGGCCATCAACATCACTGACAAATATCGCAAATCCACGCCAACAGCACAGAAAGCTTCGCTTACATGGATTCCCACAGTGTCGGGGATTTGCAATTTTTTTTATTTAGCGAGAATATAGGCGTGTAAGGTACGTTGTGTAGAAAACATTTGTATGTGTGGTCGAAGAGGAGCTAAGCGAAAACTCATCAAGTCATTTCTCGTTGTCTTGTAAAAATCAGTTATATGAAATGCTTACAAACTTTTCTCGCTACAGCGAGAAAAACAAAAGGGATTTGCGAACAATATATTGGAAGCAAATTATGGATAATATGTACCGAAGATTTTAAACATTTATTCTAATTACAGCCTTTGAAGGAAAATGCTTATGAAAGCGTTCCAAAACATTACAAGCGTACTTCCGGAACTGCACAGGAAGTTCTCCCAGTCATCTGATTTTGCCCGTATATATCGAAATCGATATATACGGGCAATGTTTTAAGCTTGTGGGTAATGCATGAGCAACGTATTGAAGTGTGAAGTTTTATCATCGCCTTCATTAGAATATTTCAAGTTCAGTGCAGGACAAATGCTTCTCAGAAAGAATTGGGAACTGCTCATTACAGGCAACTGATGCTCCAACTAACACCCTTCACTAGAAATTGGGCTATGATTCTGCAAGATCATAGAAAAGTTTCTTTGAATTTCTTTGCAGTACATTGCTGTCTCAGTGGCCGAAGTTCCAATGCCAACACCTCACATGATGCTGACTGCCGTGATGCCAAGACGACTGGCGAGGCGCTGTTGACTCTTTGACGGTACCAACGTACGAGTATTGTTGGGGGGGGGGGGGCGGGGAGTATTTACGAACGGGTTAGTCTGCGCATGTAAAAACAAAATACTGCTAAAGTTAAAGTAATGGGTACCTCTGTGGTACACACAAAAAAAGTAAGAAAAAGCCTACACGCAGAGCGTAGAAAGGCAGTGCTCTCTAGCGCCTTTGTCTTTTCTTATACCAGGTCTCGAGTGCACGGTTATCTACGGGGCTTAAGTAGCGCGGAATACCGTGCCAACAAAGCCGCATGACCAGAAGGGTGCCAACAAGCCAAACACTGGCATGCAATTCTACCGGAAATCGGAGTCTTACGCACTGAAGCGAGGTTCACGTTTCGAAGCGAAGATTCAGAAGCCTTGTTGAGGTGAAATTATTAGAACAGAACAACAGCAGATGCGCCTTTCATGACGCTGCAGAACCCGCTGCACAAAAACGCCGAGAGAATTCCCGACCCGATGACAGAAACGATGGCAACCACTCGATGCGCTTTTGCTATTAATCTGGCATCCCTTCCGGGAAAACAGAAATAACGAAGCACGCGGTACTAGAGGAAACAAAAAAAAACGTTATAGCGCTAATAATAGGCGGACTTCTCCCAATTGATAGCTAACTAACAGAAAGCCAGAACATGTGAGCGTACGGCAGCGTGTCAAAGTGTCTACCAAAGTTCAAGTTTGTATGAGATACGAGGTAAAAAAATGCTACTTTTATAAATGAGAGCGTATGATTGCGCGAGTAACGTACGCGAGTGAAACTGTTGTGTCACAATCATGATTATCTAGGTATGCTATCTCCAACTTAGAGAGAGAGAGTGGAGTTAATTTCTGGCCTAGCTATTATTTCCAGCGGTTACATTAAAGAACTTGCGCAAAAGCACCGCATCAATAGTAAATAGCTCAGGTATAATTTTGACTACCTGTCGTTCAAAAACGAGCGCCTGTAAGTCTTGATACGTGGCCGTTTTTTTTTTCGATTTTGCCCCTATAAGAATGCAACCACCGTTGCTTGGAATCATACCCGTGCATTGGGGCTCAGCACTGGAATGCCACATCCACTGATAAACTACACGACGTCACGTGCTCATAGGAGAATACGATAAACCTATTTTAATTTTTGAGGACCATCCACGTGAGCAATATGAGAAAAGCTATACTGAATTACGAAGTTTAAACAAGAATGTGCGGAATTCCATATCGTTGATGATTCGTGCGAAGCAAAAAATGACTGAGGAATGGCATAGCACGAGGCTTTACAAAAAGACTGCTTGTATTCAGGCACTACAAGGGCGGACCTGATGGCAGCCAAGGACATCTTTTGCACGGCCGCGAGAAAGACGGGCTTTCTAGGCACTGAGGCAGTGAGAGGAGCCTTTTCAACAGAAAAGCTCGTCTCGAGTCGTACAAAACCCTCCGCGAGTCGGTGAATAGCCTTGAAGAGAAACGTGCTAGCCAAGAGACTGTTCTGAGGGAGAAAGGAAGATCCAGGGACACAAGGAACAACAGGAAATGGAATCGCACAAAGGGAATCGAAAGAGGCCGCAGGTGTTCGGAATCATCAAGGGCGTCGTTTTGGAAGAGGCTGAAAGCGCAGCATTTTGCCACTCCTTCTCGCGTTCTTCGTCGAGGCATCAAGTTTTCACGTTTCATTTCAGGCAATGATTCATTTCAGGCATGCAGCGGAAACGGAACAGGAGAAAAGTCCAGAACGCAGACTAAGTAGCGGGAGCGCATCTACAATGTGGTTCGTGACTTTGTAGGAAAGCAATTGTGGCAAGGCCCACACTGCGCACGTCCCGTTTCATAAACGACAGGTTTGTGTTTGCATGCACGGTGGCTTGGCTTCTTATAAACCGCCGCCTACAGCATTCACATCTCCAGGAAAATGCAACCTGAAAACCGCACTCTGAAACAATCTCTGGCTGTGCTGTACAATTGTACAGCGTACAATTGTCACTCTGTGCTGCTGCGCAAGTTTCAGCATCTTTATCCGGCTCAACCCCCACGCATGGATTTCTTACTTGTTAGACAAGTTGTCCCGTTCAATTCACACGAGGCACTCAAAGCTGTGCGGAGATTTTTCTCAACCACGAGAGTATACGCTCTCGTCTGCTCTCATCTTTAGTGCTAATGCTGTGCGTGCGATGTGTTGTGCTGTGCCTGGCTCTCCTTTCTTTTTATTTTTTTTCTCTTTTCTTCGAGGGGGTAGGCAAAGTGTTCATTTCATAAGACAATGTCGGGGCTACTTCATCTTGCCTCTGTTGATATCTATAGACATTTGCATGAATAATGTCAAGGGTGTTTTTTTTAATTTTTTGTTATTTTTTTGTCAACGCGAATGAATTGGTTAGTCAGAACCACTTAATAAACAGACGCCAAGCATACATGCTCCTTACCCTACCACTCGCTGTGGATTTGGGCATGACGATTTTTAGGTACAAACAATTGAAAAGCGACGGCGCAATGACCGTGTCTGCTATCTCGAAACTACGATGATTATTTGTGGGTTTTGGTTTCCGAACACCGACAACAAAATTTTTTACAAAGAAGCTTTATATTTTTGAGCCGCAAACATTACACCGCGGAAACCAAGTAGTCTCGGTGTGACAGTGTGCAATTCATGCCGTAACAAGAGAGACATTATTGCCAGTAAAATAGGTGTTATAGAATTCACTTGTCAATCGGTAGCCACATGAGTCCTATTTCTGTCCGCTATATCGAGCGTCCATCAATTAGTGTGACACGAACACTTTGACGCCAAGTGAGAGTACGCCATAGGCAGGTCAGAAATGTGCTTTTGGCTCACGCTTGAATCTCCCTACCGGGACCAAGCCTAGTACACTTCGCACAACACCGAAATCAAAATAAATAGAGAGGTCCACGATATTACATAGATATGAAGAGAAAGCTCCGTGGTAGAAGGTTTATAACATGCTTTCTATGTGCTACGCCATCGATCTCACCTAGTCGATATGCGCTTAGAGTTTTGAAGCTAACGAGCAGCCAGCTTGATATGTTGCCGTAAGTCAGTGTCACGAAAATTGTCAGCCACATAATCCAGCTAGCTTTCAAAGAGGCGCTGAGGATTGTGCACTGAACGAGGGAAGCAAAGTAACTGATCGTATTTGTATCAACTATTCGTGCGCCAATCGTTGCGCGACTTCCACAAAAATTTGTTCAAATGGCCTTGCTTGTACAGTGCTATGAAGGCCTTTCGATATCGCTATTTGAACTTTTTGTGCGATAGCCATTATATGACGGGCACTTTGGAGACATCATTAACTTGGATTATTGATTAATATATCTTTAATACTACGTTGCCCTGCGCTCCTGATATTTTATCTGAGGCATCTGTTCTTTCTTCTGGAATATAAATATGAGCGTACAAGAACGCTGCCACGACTTACTGATATAAAGGGAAGGGATATAAAGGGATATAAAGACCATAGCGGTTATCACTTCAAAAGGGACACTTTCAGCGCATTCAACGGAAATGCCAAAGGGCAGTTCATAAGAGACCCCGAGTAATAAGAAAGGCACCATTTCCTCCAAAAAACAAAGGCTCTTAAGACGGCGTTCTGCGAGATTTTTCCATTCTCATCCCATGCTTTCATCCATAAGACCGACGCAATGGGTGGAACGGGGCTTTCCCCTCCCGCTCAAGGAGAGATAAATGACTGGCACCAGGCCGGTTCCAAGAAATTGGGCTGATATTTATTTTGCTAGGAACCACCGAGCCGGTGAGCTGAGCAGCGCTCCCTACAGCGATAAAGACGTAAGGAATGGATGGCAAAGAGTACAGCTGTTCGAAGAATAGGGCGAGTGAGAGAAGGAGGCTGGTCGCGAGAAAGTAGAAGAAGATCGTGGGTCGTGAGAACTCGCGAGATTGCCCACCGGCCCTAAATGCAATCAAAGCAGCCAGTGAGCCCGCTGCACACACAAACGGACGTGTTCCCGGTTGCACGTGGGTAAAAAGAAAGCAGCGGTAGGCAGAAGACTCGAAGGAAAGTGAGGAACTGAGTAAAGAGCCTACGAGTGTTTAGCCCTTCTGGCATGCCTAGCTTGCTGTACGTGGATGCAGAGTGTTCGACAAGGCAGGCCGCTGCTGGGGTAAAGCCCCTGAGACCACTGGCTCTCTGAGTAGCACCACTGGGACCAATAATACGCTACACCGAGCTTCAACACGAGGTCGTCGATGCCGCAGTCTTCGCCTACACCGAGGATAAGCTTGTAAGGAACGAGAAGATGGACTGAAATGCCAGCTGGCCTGTGGAGGAGCTTTAATCAAGGGAAAAATATCACAAATTAAGGACAACAGAAGCAAAGTCAGCAGCCTGTTTCGAACAAAAAAAAACAAAAAAAAGAAATCAATACACTCGGTTGCGTCGCCAGTGGACTGCGCATTACCACTGCAATATAGTAAGCAATGAAGATAGAAAGAGCGGAGCTGAAATTGGAGAAGGAAACAGCACTTCCTTTTCAGAAAAGCGGACCTACCTTGCTTGCCGCTGCCTGTATTTAATATCAATTATCAAACTATGCTTCTGAGTGAACAAAGAAGTAAACTGAGCCATCCGAGACAATTGCCATGTCTGAGCAAGTCGGCATAAATAAATAGATGGCTTTGGAATTCATACTTTCCATGCCTAACCGTCACTCCCGTAATAAATGTTTAGTCCTACACGTGTTTGTTTGGCCCGCAATGTTGATGTATCTAGATTCAGGCGCACGTTACGGAACTAAACGTCATAAAAATCATTTTATCATAACCCAGTGCGTCAGTTTGGGAAGTCGTGTCATTAATAATAACAAGCGCTTCGACTATAGGGACTCTAAGAACATATTCCAAAACCGAACAAAATATAGAGGCACTTAACCATCGTAATTCTGTATTTAGAGCATACGGAGCGATACTCTTAACATGTATTGCGCTTAATACCCAAATACGGGACAGTAAACCTGCAAGAAAAAGAGTTAACCGCATAGACGCTTTTCTTACTGGCGTAGAGAACTCGTTATATATATATATATATATATATAAAAGACGTTGCAAATCCGCCGCCAAGGTTTGAGAGTGGTGGCGCTGGCTAGCACTCCCAGGGTTAGTTCTAGTAGTAAACCATCAATAACCCGAAAAGTGGATAGGGTATTGTTGGTATGGGTCGATAATGAAAAACTAATCTAAATATAGTGACGCCAAACAACCTTCCCTTGGTTCTGTCCAGCTACGTGGCATTTGCATATTTTTAAGATTTGGCAAAAGATACGTTGGACACCCTGTATACAGAGAAGTTTTACCTCAATTCACAGCGAGTAGAAACACGAGTACATGCACGCACACACACGCACAAATTATACCGAGCATATTATTAATCGTAGTTGCTGACTACTAGCCAGTACGGCGGACGCCTTGAACACATGATGGTTTCAAAGGCAGCATGCGCATGCGTACGTAGCACAATTCGAATCCATTCTATCCACAAGAAGACTTTACTCCCTCATTGCCGTACAGCCCCGGATGCCCGAAGGCAAGCTTTCTACTTCTACTGTATGTTTTTCTTTCTCCCACATGACCAGTCTTGCACTGCCGCGGATGGATCGAGGGATGCTATGAACGTCCCCTTTGAGATGGGGTGGTGGGTAGCGCCATCATCCTCTTGTTCCTATTTTCACCTAATATTCTAATAATATTATTTAGAAAACACAAAAACGCATTGAATTACCAGCATCAAACTTTTTGAACTATTACCAGGAACTCTGTTTTTGTACGCCTCTGTTGTTAGTAGCCCTACTACCTTTCTGCCACCAAACCTCCAATCGCCTTTCTTTTACTTATTTCAAGTGCGATCGTGCCTTATGTTGAATTCCAATGGCGGAGTCGGAGCAAGTTTTTCTGCTCGTTTCGGAGCAAGTTTGTTCCAACGACAGGGTGAGGGCGGGAGTAAGGTGTTCCAATGAGAGAGTCGGAGGGGATTCAGAGCGGGAGTCACTCCGTGGAGCAGAAAAAGATGCTCCGCCAAAATCGGCGGAGTGGACCGGAACTCTGCGTGACGTATTTCCTTTACCACGTTTGTCTGCTGGGAGGCGCCAGCGGTCACGACTCGCGAGGAAGCAAAAGCTGCTGCACGCTTGGCGAGATATCCATTCGGCACTTCTAAAGAAACAACAGGTGAACGGCGCTGAAGAGACAATAAACCGGTGCGGCGGTGCTGGGAGCAAACAGCGGAAGGAAATGACAACACGCAAGGCATCCTGGGTAACTCGGCATAGAAGTTCCGCTTCCGCCTTGCTCCGGCGGCGCAGGTTGTGTTCCACTCGCGGATTTGGAGGCGTTGCTCTACGCCAGAGTCGAGTGCTCGCTCGCGGAGTTCGTCGGCTGCTCCGACTCCGCCATTGGAATTCAACATTACTTTCCCCCTGCTATCTCTCAACCCAAAGACTTCAAGGAGGCCAGATTAGCCTAAATTGGCAGCTGGGTAGATATCTGCATGTTTTAATAAAACTTATTTGATAGTTTCCGTAGCTTTGCCACAGCAATAGCATGCTGTTACGTTTCGCCTACGACGCGCGATATGGCCGGCGCGGATGCAACGGACGTCGGGGCTTCGTTCAAAGCGGCGGACATTTTGGCCCGTTCGGAGCGGCCGCGACGCATCCCCGCCGAGCGCGTCCCGGCATGTTCAGTGCCACGTGTCTTTGTGTGTGCGTGTGTGTGTGTGTGCCCACGCTTGTCAAAGCGCGGCAGCCGGGGAGAGGAGCTCCCCCAGTGTGAAGCGAGGAGGTCTGACCGGCGCCGGCCCGGCTGATGCGTCACCTCCTTGTCTCTACATGTCCCTCCGTCCGTCCGTGCCTCGCTGTCACGTGGTGTCATCTCGTGACCTTCCTTCTTGCCCGCGACGCCAAGAGCATGAAAGCAGCTGCTCCCGGACGCCAGGAGAGAGGCTCCGATTTCTTCTGTTGAGTAACGTGCTCTCCCGTCTCTCTACTTCGGTCGACCTGACCGCCCGCTCTTTGCGATGCTAGAATAAACAAGTTGTTCTGTTAGCAGTCGCCTCATGCTTTGCTGGGACCTTCAGATGTTTCCAGTGTGCCCCAGGCCGCCAGGCCAACGCTACCCTTGGGGCTTGCGACCCATTTGCAACAACGGGCGCCAACGGTCCGGTTGCAACAACGGGTGTCAGCACTGAGGTTCCAACAGCCGGTGGCAGCGCTGAGATTCCAACAGCCGGTGCCATCGGTGCGGATGAAATAGCTGGTTGCCAGCGGTGAGATCGCGACAACGGAGGCCAGCAGCGAAGATATGCGGTTGACTGTATGCTGAGCAGCACAACGACCATCCGGGAGCAGTGCAACGAGCCCTGTGTGATGACTGGTTGCCTGCAGCGGAACGACTGCGCTGAATTCTTGGCTGCGAGGCTTGGTGAGTGCGGGACTTTCTTCTTCTGAGTTTTGCCAGGCTTTTGTTAGTGCCAGAAACAGAGCTGGTAATTGTGGTTGTCGTTGCTGCCGGGTTAGTTGCGGCAAGACAATAGTAGGCAGTAGAGAAAGCAGCATTCAGAGCAGCCATGGATTTGAAGTCGTTGCGCAAACCGAAATTGTTGGAGCTTGCAAGAGAGTTGGGTCTGGATGTCTCAGACAAACTCAGAAAACCAGAACTGCTAAGGGCTATTCTTGAGTTAGGAGCTGAGGATGACGAGCTGTCGGAATGCCTTGAGACCATTGAGGAGAGGGAGAAGGCAAAAAGACAGGAACGCGAACTTAAAGAACAGCAACAGCAACAGCGAGAGAAACAAGAGAAAGATGAGCGTGAACGTAAAGAACAGATAGAACGAGAGCAACAAGAGAAACAGATAGAACGAGAGCAACAAGAGAAAGAAAAAGAGCGAGAGCAACAAGAGAAAAAAGAAGAGCGTGACCGTCAACACGCTTTAGAAATGAAGCGTCTCGAGGTAGAGATGGAACGCGCTCGTAATGGAAATCAGGCACACGGTGCAGGAGAACGAGTATTGTTTAAAATGACTGACCTGATGCGGCCGTTTAAGCTTGGAGAGGACATTGGTTTGTTCCTGGTTAACTTTGAGCGAACGTGCGAGAAGCAGGGGTTCTCTCGGGAAACGTGGCCACAGCGCTTGCTCACTTTGTTACCCGGCGAGGCGGCCGACGTAGTCGCTCGCTTGGATAGAGAGGAGGCAGAGGATTTCGACAAAGTGAAATCGAGTCTGCTAAAAAAGTACAGGCTGTCCGCGGAGGCGTTCCGTCGGAAGTTTCGAGAAAATCAGAAAGGCAAAAGTGAGTCATATACAGAGTTTGCCTACAGGCTAATGTCAAACATGCAGGAGTGGCTCAAAGAAGAGAAAGCGTTTGGTGACCACGAGAAAGTTCTGCAGTGTTTCGGGCTAGAACAGTTTTATAGTCGGTTACCTGAGAACGTGCGCTACTGGGTCTTGGATAGGCCAGACGTTAGTACGGTGGCTAGAGCCGCTGAGCTAGCCGAAGAGTTTGTGACGCGTCGGGCTCGCGGAGCTAAGGACGGTCAAAAGGGTGAATTTGGCTCCAAGTTTGAGAGGCCGAAGTTCACGCCCATGAGAGCAAAGGGGGACACACGTAGTGCGGACGCGAGTGAAAGCAGTCCGACCGAACGTAAGGAGACGGCGGCAGCCGAAGCCGAACGCAGAAAGCGGTTCGAGGCGAGGCAAGCGCGCGTGTGTTATACGTGCCAGAAGCCGGGTCACTTTTCGGCGCAGTGTCCGGAAACAAAAACAAAAGTCGTGTTTTTGTCATTATGCAGCACTGACGAGAACATGAAGCTTCTCGAGCCTTACATGCGAGACCTCCTCGTAAACGGGAAAGAGTGCCGAGTGCTTCGCGATTCCGCAGCTACGATGGATGTAGTTCACCCCTCTTACGTAGAACCCGATATGTTCACGGGCGAGTGCGCATGTATCAAACAAGCCGTGGAAGCTCATAGCGTGTGTCTGCCCGTAGCAAGAGTGCTTATTGAAGGTCCTTTCGGAGCACTGGAGACGGCGGCGGCAGTGTCATCTATGCTGCCCCCCCAGTACCCGTACCTATTTTCGAACAGGTCCGATCACCTCCTGCGCGAGAAGGGGCTTTTGTTTGGTGAGGCTAGCGTTCAGGCCTTAACCAGATCGAAGGTTCGGGAGCTCGCTGCAAAGGCGGTAGTTGCGGGGCCGACGTTGTCGAACGATGAGAAAGGGTCAGAGGCGCAGCAACCTGATATTCAGAGCACGCCCGAACTGAATAAAATTGAGCCTGTAGCGTTAAAGGCACCAGATACTGGAGAGGAAATGCCCGACACGGGAAAGTTAGAAGAGCTATCTGAAGATTTGCTCATCGCGCCTACGTCAGACGGACTTAATAGGTTGCTAAAAGTCAGCCGGTCGGCTTTGATAGCCGAGCAAAAGAAGGATGGCAGCCTAGAAAACATACGCTGCATTGTCAAGGAAGGTATCGCCAAGAAAAATGCTCGCTTTGTGGAAAGAGGTGGGGTTCTGTACCGGAAGTATCTAGACCGCAGGGGAGTGGAGTTCGATCAGCTGATCGTGCCTCAATGCTATCGTCAGGATCTGTTGCGCTTGTGGCATGGGGGTTCGTGGTCCGGACACCTAGGAGTTAAGAAAACTAAGGACCGTCTCTTGCAAAAGTACTATTGGCCAGGGTGTTTTCGGGATGCAGACCACTTTGTGAAGACATGCGACACCTGTCAGCGGGTGGGCAAACCAGGGGACAAATCGAGGGCGCCGTTGAAGTTGGTACCTATCATTACGGAGCCTTTTAGACGGCTCGTTATTGATACAGTGGGACCTCTGCCGGTAACAGCCACGGGGTACAGACACATTTTGACTGTGATCTGCCCAGCGACAAAGATCCCTGAAGCAGTGCCGCTTAAAGAACTCAGCTCAGTTGAGATAGTCAATGCACTACTGTCCATATTTGCGCGAGTTGGTTTTCCTGCGGAAATCCAATCAGATCAGGGCACAGTGTTTACTAGCGCTTTGACGACAGCCTTTCTCGAAAGGTGCGGGGTAAAGCTGTTACACAGCTCAGTGCGCCACCCCCAGTCGAATTCCGTTGAGAAGCTCCACTCCGTCATGAAGCGCGTGTTGAGAGCCTTGTGGTTTGAACAACAAACTGACTGGGAGCTGTTTCTGCCTGGGGTGATGTTTGCATTACGGACCGCGCCGCATGCGGCTACGGGGTTTTCGCCAGCTGAGCTGGTGTACGGTCGCTCGCTGCGATCTCCGCTTCGCATGCTTCGAAACAGATCACTGCCCTCTCCAATGGCTGCAGACTATCTCTTTCACAAATGGCCGCCTCCTGCGCTGGAGCCTCGCTTTGCAACAACATTCTTTTGAGGTGCGTTACAAAAAGGGGAGTCTCAACGGTAACGCCGATGGCTTAAGTCGAAGCCCCTAACGTGGGAATCAGCCTCAAAATTGTTTGTTATTGATGTTTTTCTTCCTGAGGCAGGATTTTTAACATATTGCTTTTGTGTAGTGTTTCAAAGTGATGATGTGCTTTCTAGTGCAATTTTCCGATTTGTGGACGCGTTCTGAGTGCTGCTATACTACTGTAAGGAACTAGGCAGTAGTATAAAAGGGGAAAGAGCCTGGCATGGCTTAGTGAGGGTTGTGCCGTGCTTGCTGACTGAGCGGCTGAGTCTCGGCGTAGTTCTAACGCTTGCTGGGGACGAGAGAAAAATGAGAACTCTCCCGAAGTCACTTTGCAGTGTCCTGTGTGAACCTGAACGTGAGAACGAGGCCTTCTCGGTGCGCTGCGCTCAAGAAACGCCGAGAGACGACCGACTTCGGTTATGAGCATCATCGAGCGACATCCCTCCGGACAGCGGATGCAGTCCCCTGACCATCGGGATCTCCCTCCCCCGGCGGGGCGGTCTGTTACGTTTCGCCTACGACGCGCGATATGGCCGGCGCGGATGCAACGGACGTCGGGGCTTCGTTCAAAGCGGCGGACATTTTGGCCCGTTCGGAGCGGCCGCGACGCATCCCCGCCGAGCGCGTCCCGGCATGTTCAGTGCCACGTGTCTTTGTGTGTGCGTGTGTGTGTGTGTGCCCACGCTTGTCAAAGCGCGGCAGCCGGGGAGAGGAGCTCCCCCAGTGTGAAGCGAGGAGGTCTGACCGGCGCCGGCCCGGCTGATGCGTCACCTCCTTGTCTCTACATGTCCCTCCGTCCGTCCGTGCCTCGCTGTCACGTGGTGTCATCTCGTGACCTTCCTTCTTGCCCGCGACGCCAAGAGCATGAAAGCAGCTGCTCCCGGACGCCAGGAGAGAGGCTCCGATTTCTGTTGAGTAACGTGCTCTCCCGTCTCTCTACTTCGGTCGACCTGACCGCCCGCTCTTTGCGATGCTAGAATAAACAAGTTGTTCTGTTAGCAGTCGCCTCATGCTTTGCTGGGACCTTCAGATGCTTCCAGTGTGCCCCAGGCCGCCAGGCCAACGCTACCCTTGGGGCTTGCGACCCATTTGCAACAACGGGCGCCAACGGTCCGGTTGCAACAACGGGTGTCAGCACTGAGGTTCCAACAGCCGGTGGCAGCGCTGAGATTCCAACAGCCGGTGCCATCGGTGCGGATCAAATAATGC
This sequence comes from Dermacentor albipictus, assembly GCF_038994185.2. Taxonomy (NCBI): domain Eukaryota; kingdom Metazoa; phylum Arthropoda; class Arachnida; order Ixodida; family Ixodidae; genus Dermacentor; species Dermacentor albipictus. The sequence continues at coordinate 53,534,675 of NC_091824.1, forward strand.
TTATTCGTCCTTGGTGTAGCTCGTCTTATAACTTCGTGTTCTAAGGCATACTGATCTCTCTCCGAAAAATTAAAATTTCCCCTTTTGAGTTGTCATAAATTGTTTCTTTCCTGATTTTGTTTTCTTTCCTTTGAGGCAGTTACTCATAGCTGGCTTTTTTTTCATTGTCGCCACGCATGAGAGTACTTCAGCCTCTATCTGTATGCCTTGGACGTTCTTTGTTGCCATGTTGCTGACCGTATCGGTCGCATACCTTCTGGTAAGCTTCGTTGTTCTTTTCCTCGACTGTGAGTGAATGTTCCTGCTCTATAAATATCAGCACTCTCGAAACCCTTTAACATTCTTCCACATTCCTCTGTCGTTCTTCAAAATATATTTTACTCGGTGTTTCTCTCACTATATCACCATATCGCCCTGCACAGTTTCATTAGTAGTCTTCCCGTGAGCGCCCAGTCCAAGGCGTTCGACTGACCTTTGGTTGCCGTCGAGTCCTGAGGGAACCTCTGACTTCAAGCAGACAACCGCATTTCCAAATGTAAGTCCGGGAACCATTAGACCTTTTACACATACTTGGGAGCACCTTGTACCCATTGTTGCCGCATAGCGCTCTATGTTCTATTATGGCTGCATTTCTCTTTCACGTTGAAATTATTGTTTTTTTTTCTGTGTCTCCAGATATCTACCGCCTTCATTGATCCATACATGAAGGCATTTGTTTTCTTTTACTTGAACTATTTCCTGACTCCGTATTAACACTGTCTGTTCACTGTTTTCGCACCTACGCGGATGCGCATAGACGAGTGCCAGCTGGTGGCGGTGCAATGAACCAAGTGGCGCGCGCGGCGCGCGTACTCCGCTATGATTAGGCCACGAGGATGGTCAGGTTGCACCACCCATGGTCATGACAGCCGGCGGAGTTCCCACAGAAAAGCGTCGCTTTTAAGACAAATTCAGGCGGATGGGCGTTGCAGGACATCTACCCTGCGATGTCATCAGGACGAAGGTGGAGATTGATGCTTGTCGAGAGGTGAATGGCGATGGCTGGTGTGCGCACAGCAAAGGATGGCTCATCGTAAAGTACTGCAGATCCCGCACACACTTTAGAGTTTATGTGAAGTTATGTGAAGTGTAAATTTGGCCAATTTAGTCCTGCGTCTTTGGCGTAAAGGAAAATGGCGCACGCACGTGCTCTCGCGCCTCCATTCCACGCAGTATGATATATCTTATAGCGGCTTGCAATAATTCATCTTTTTTCGAACTGATTCAAACTTTCTTGTTTCTGGGTGGTTAGATGTTCCTCTAGCTGACACCTTATATGCTCGTTTTCTCTATTGACTATTGTCAATGCCATTATTTCGTTCGCCAACATTTCTGCTATATAGTGTGATTATTTTTCGGTTTTGCTGAATGTTTAGATATGGCCTGTTGCGGGTAGCATAATTCCTGTCCTTCGCCTGGATTATTCGAAGAGGTGGACATTACTAGCACGATGAATAAACGAAGCTTTAAGAAATTAACAAAACTTCACTATGTAACTTCTTCACTCCTTCATGGCACATATTGCAATTTATGAATTCTAGCCCAGTGAAGCGATAGTTCTCATCTTGCTGTTTCTCTTAATGATGACGTTTCTACAACCAATTCCCAATGCTCAAGTTTAGTAACCTGCAAGTTCTCTCTTAGAGTAAGTTAAACTAGAAGTCATGAAATGTTTATTGCTTATGATACACAAGCTAATTTGTGTCCTATGAAGTACGATCCTTATTTGTAGCTTTCAGGGCCCCTATGAGAAAGAGTTTGAACGCTGACACTGTCTTCTTCAGATGTTTTCTTGCACTGAACGACGCGCATATTTTTTGGCACTGCCAAGCTGTTTAACACTCAATTACAAAAAGTTGAATGAATTATGTATTCAGTCAAAACAAAGTTATGATACGAATTTACCGAGGCATGACGCTACTCTTGGCTGAGACGCATGCTTCAGCATGCGGCAATTCCCTTATGATATAGAGAGCAGCACAGATAGCCCAGCCAAATATCCTCAGACCTACTTGAAGCACACGTGAAGCAATACTTGCCAGATGTAAAATCGAACTATGATGGATGCCGTATTGGATGCTTCCAGGTTATTTTCATCACGTGGCGTTCCTTGACGAGCGTCCAATGGACGGTACGCGCGTCATTGATGCCTTCCTTCACCCTTTCAATGCGGCCGCCGAGTCAGGAATTCAAACGAGCGACATCTTACTCAGTACATTGTGTTCTACAAAGGCCTTTCACGAGAAAACTAAACTATTATAAAGCGAAGCTTTTTTTGTTAACCCCACCCCCTCAAAAATGTGGTATTATTGTCAAATAAAGTGAGTGAATTCAAGAGACGGAGAAAGTGAATAAAACAATAATAATAATAGCGGCTCACCTCTGAGGGGCTTGATGAAAACTTGTCCGATCCCCCATGCGCCGGGGGATCGGACAAGTGCGCCGAATCCAGTTAAGATGTATTCGAAGCAGGGCCGATATCGGAGATAGCGTAATTAACACTGAGCCGATCCCAGAGAAAGCCTAATAGCGAAATAGTAGAAGTAAGTAAAAGCTTGGCATTAAAACAAAGCAAGCCTCATTTGCTCTGCCTCGGTTTGTGCTAAATACAGGGAATGTTAGTGAAGTTATTGCCACGTTGGCTAGACTGACTCAAGAAGCAATATGGCGCACAGAAGAAAGGGCAGCGCACATGGGTGAGAGAAAGGCAGGCGGGGAAAAAAAAAACTTCAATAACATTCATAAAACGCAAACCCGATTTCGGGCCGCGTCCAATGTCATGGAGGCGATGAACGAGCGGTCAGAGGCCTCATATCCCCACCACAAGTGCTCGTGTCAGCAAAACGGCTGGCCAGGGCGCAACAGCAAGTGATGCCGTGGGCCGAAGAAAAGGGGAAAAGTGGGCGTAATGTTCTCCAAAACAAAAATTGTCAGGCCCACAGTAAAGGCACAGTGTAGAGCAGCTAAAGCAATAAAGCGAGAGAAAGAGGAACGGCAGCTTGAGGGGCAATGCTGCAGCTGCAGATCAGCCAGCACGTACAAGAGAAAAGAAACTCGACACTGCAAAACACACGCATACACACAAAAACAATGTGAGGATATAAGTATAACTTGCCCAACACCCTGTACCAGCGAACATGCACCCTATTTTGGGCAGCCGGTACCAACGGTCACAACGTATCGCCTTTAATACAAGGCGGTCAGGAAAAGTAGAAAAGGCGAGAGTTTCACCGAGGAAAAAAAAAAGGCTGGCCATCTGGACATACAACACGCCACCTGCTCCGGCATCCTGCATCATCGCACGTTTAATCAAGCACAAAAGCTGCTAGGAAGAGCGACAAAAAAAAATCTGGGAGGCTAGCAAGAGGGTATCTCCGCTAGGCTACCCTATACTGGGGGAGGGAAAGAGGGTACGAAAGTTGAGAGCAGCCAGAGAGTGAGAGATAGGACTCATAGAAATGCAGGGAGGTAAGCCAAAGTTAATTCCGGTTGACTACCTTGAACAGGGAGGAGCAAGGGGCATCACAAAAGAAAGAGCTGAAGGAGTGAAGGAGAGACGAACACAAAGAAACACGTACATTATAGAGCGGAAAAGTGCGGCGTTCTTAAAGTCTATCATGAACGGCCGCAGTAGAGTTGAGTAGCGCGAATAAAGTCTTCTGCGAAATTTTCATTGGAAGCACTTCCTGTAACTTTTTGTTTTGATAGTAGATTATTGTCCAATTTGTCCGTCACTGTACGTTCAGCAAAGTACATTGACGGAATCAAAGCACATCGCCCGCTTTCATGCGCATATTGGCCGTCTTCACAGGTGAGGTAACTTGCATTGTTATTGGAGCGTCCCGGAAGCTTTTGAAAAATAATGTCACGTTCCTTGTTACGGAAGCGATAATAGCCGTGTCGTATTTCTGTGACCAGCCTTTCATTGGGCGCGTGGCGCATTGCGTGTTGTATGCTTTGGAGGGTTGCCTTCGAATCGCAGAAACGTGTCGATTGCTGAGATGGCCGTTGCCTATCGAAATCGAGTGCACCACAATCTAAAGCCGTCGATGTTGTCTCACATGGTCTTTTAGACTTGATTACTTGAGCTTGGGACGGGAATGTGCTTGCAGCCGCAGAGTTGTTGAGCTTCAGCGAACCATCTGTGTAGACCTGTTTGCAGACTCTGTGCACGTTGTAAACGTGCTGCATGTTTGCTTGCTTTAAAGCTTGCAACGGGGCTCCAGCGTTGCCGCAAGTACAATAGAAAAATCCAGACATGAAAAACAAAACGAAAAAGAGAGCACGATAGTGGGGGCCGGAAGCGCGCTGCTGCGGGTGGCCAGGTGTCGCTTTTGTAGCTTTCGGCACATCTTCGTCATGTGCGCGTCCTAAAAGAACTACAATGTATTGTCTGACGGAAAGCGTAAGGACGCAAAAAGCAAAAAGGGGAGTTGCAGATAATTTGTAACATGGGTTCTTTCAGTTTAATTTTATTAACAGAAAAATGAGAAATGTCTGTATTGAGTATGACTTGATGCACAGCCAGTTGGCATGGTTTGCTGTTAGCTGTTTACAATGGAACATGACGTCTAGAGTATTCGTACCGGTACGAAATAAAGTGTCCGAATACTGTATGCTGCTTCGCTGTACGTTGTTAGAGGAGTGACGTGGTGCCTCAGCGCCTTCTTCTCGTCCGGCGTTTATCAAAATACTTGGTATGCTAGTCCAACTTAGGCTCAACTTATGGAAAGCATTTAGCTTCTGGCCGGAGTTTTCTGCACACAAATTTGCTTTCAACGAACGGGAGACGTGGTATTGCCAGATAAGTAAGATGCATTTTCAGCACTATACGCTCAAAAATAGAAGCCTCTCGTATTGCAGTACTTCAACTCACCGTTTCCTCTTGAAAGCAATAGCAGCGAGCCATCGAGGGGAAAGAAGTCACTTGAGCGTTCAGGACAGCAAAAAAAAAGTGGAGGGAGAGAAAGGGAGTAGGCAAGCTGTAAAGACGCTGTGCAAGCGGAGAGAAAAGCCCCCATAAGTGGGAACGATAAGTATGTCCGGACAACATCTGTTAACTTGCAAAATTTCGTTCGTATTGCACTGGCTGCTTCGCTGCTTGCTTTTCACACTGCCGCCAAAAGGAAAACATGAAAACTGGTAATTTAGAAGCATTGCTTCTTTCTTCGTTGCCTCTTCGAGGCAAAAGTAAATGCCCAAGCCCACACATGCAAAGACGTATGTGCTTGTTCAAAGCCATCGTACGTGATTTACACGGTGAATTTCTCCCATTTTGAATCCCGTCACGGACCGTTCCCACTTGCAAGACGCCGTCTCGTAAACAAGACGGGGTTGTTGACCTTTACGCCACCTTCGAGTCCAAGCCTTCCTTCCCCTTTCCCTCACCTCCCCATGGAAGTTAATTATCCCCGAGAGCAGTGTGGTGGGTGCGGGACAAGACAGCGCACAAAGGGCTCCTCACGAGGCGTGCCCAAGACTAGACGAGTAAGGACCGGCTGCGTAAGGCAGGCAGGGGAGCGCCGTTTAGGGAACTCTCGTCCTATCAAAGCAGATGGAGCGGCAGGAAGACCAGTTTCGAGAATTTGCATTTAGACGCGGTCATCATCAGTTACATCTAATGAGGCCTTCAGTCCTTTCTGCTTTCTTCTTTTACCTTATCTTAACTGCCGGCGAAATTCCTGTAAAACCGCCATTATCCCTTCCAGCTTTTTATGTGGTGGGGCCACTCCTTCGCCATGTTGCGTTGGAGGGAGCAGCTTTTCAAGATTGGATACGAAGCAGAGGCACATAAGCGCCTCCTGTGATGTCAAATAATATGCAAAATTGGGCCGCTTTGTCGGATTTCTCAATTAGAATTCGCTATTTTACTATTTCACCTGATAAAGAAAGCCATTCCTGGATATGCTTTCTACTTAACCTTCATATATGCAAGAACACGGGGAGACTGACGAACTTTCGCTTCTTTATTTTCAAATATGTCTGTAGAAGAGTTTGTCGTCATCTGTGAACCTCGATCCCTAATTTTCTGTTTGGTCATAGAGTACATAGCAGAATTGGGCGAGCTCAGACAAAACAGTATACTTTAAAATGTACGCAAAATTCGTATCGCGTTCATTCATTGTCTAGCGGAAGTTGAAGTAAGCGCACTAGGCGTCACATATACACAGGTAGCAAAGCGAGCATAAGTTGGTGCGATAAAGAAGCCCGAGAATACAAGCAAAGTGCCTCGAGCGGCCAGTCGCACGGCAGCTTTGCGTGCATTCGAGGGCTTCTGCGCCCTCGGGAAAACTCCTATGTTGGAGGTATTGAGGAACAGAAAGCTGTATCAGGAGTTTATCATGTCGCTCTACAATTTTCTCACTGACACTTTCCCTTTAGTTATAATATTCGAGAAGATTATTCATTATATAGATGAATTATCGAATTAGGTGAAATGAAAAAAAATCGTGCACTTCCAAGTGACGGCAAAGAACATTACCTTGATTCTGTTCAGCTACGTGGTATGCGCATATTTGCGAACGCCGGCTAAAGTTAGCCGGGACACCCTGTAGACGATTTCAGTTGCACTCTCAATCTGTCTGCACTTAGAATGAACAATGTCAAGATCAACTGGCGACGAGGCTCAACGGAATGCAGCTCAGCTTTTCAGAGCAGTGAGTAATTCGAAAACAAAACTGATGGAGAACTATCCATAGGCATGACACTGACACCACGATCTAAGATGTCTGCAGCCAGTAGCAGTGGCCGACATGACCACAGCCCAGTTCTACATCTGGGTCGATAAATCTATATATAAACGAGAGCACTTCAGAGCCCTGTGGATGGTAGGCCTTTATTCCGGTGATGTCACCGTTTTCTGTTGTAAAGTTTACACAGAGCCACATTTTACAGCAAGGTAAATATGATTTCACTTTCGCAAATGTACCAAGATAACAAGAAATCTAAACTACATAATTTTCTTTTATTGCATCGTTTCTTTATACAAGTACGAGTATATCCCCACCCTGCACTAAGATTTTGAGACATTTTCTTTGTTATTCGCGAAGATCGCTTGCGCATGGTATAAACAAAATATTTCTAAAGCAATCTTCACTTGAATCCTGCTGGTGAATCAACTACGGGAAACATTTTTATTGATGGACGGCAATACAAAATCTCACGAAAGTCTAAAAAAGGGGGTCGAAAGGTCTCAATTTTTCTCATTGCCTTCTAACACAGGGCAAGTATGAATTGTTACATGACCTGTGGAAAGAAAGCAAATATTCGACATTAATTACAAAGAATTGCCTCAGAAGGCTCAAAGGAACCGGACAACTCAGGACGATATATGCCAGACATGTCAGCGTATCAGAGAATGAGACCAAAATCTCGTAAATAAGCCCCTTTTTTGCACAAAATTGAGGCCTGCACAAGTAACAGAAACAACAGCAGAGAGGACAACAATTTTGAGGCGTGACAGGGTATACGGAGAAAGCGACAAATATAGCAAGTACTACCTTCGCTGAAGAATAGGCATCAGTCAGTGCATAAAATCGCGTATGCTCTGTCCGGTTTGTCAAGATAAGGCATCTGCTCAGGTAGTAGGCGCCACAAAGCGGGACATTGGTTAGGTTGTAGTTCGCTGGCATCGAAAAAGGCAGCACCAATATGCAAAGATTATGGAAAGGAACGTTTCAAGGCTTCCCGCACGTCGTCGCGCTACGTTATAATTTCGTTTATTCTAATTTTTTGCATTCCTCCTGCTGATAGTTAGCTAGTACGCGTGGTCACTTAACATGTCATATGTCAAACAGTGTCTATACGACAACATCATGAGTTTAAAAAGAGAAGTGGAGGTACTCGACCCCAAAGTTAGGCCGAAGGGAAAAGAGAAGAAAACGCAGCTTCAGAAGCACTGCTACTACATGACAGAAGAGGAGGAAAAAAGTGCGTATAAAAACTAATGAAATTGAGATTAAAAAAGGGGGAGGGGAAAGCATGGACGATCAGTGCTAATGTTGCTTTCGACGAGACGACAGCGTGCTCTTGCATTCTGCTGGACGAGGCAAACCAGTAAGGTCGGCACTAAAGACGTGAGGCGGAAAAGGGCACTAGTGGCATTGCACCAGACAAGCCGCTCAGATGAGAGCCGATTCTATGCATCGTGGGCTCCCCCCTCTGAATGTCAGCGGCCATCCATCATGTGCTACCTAAACAGCCTTACTGCCGAGGTGGGAACGCGCAATCAATCCCTTCTCTATCACGGTGGCAACACTGAAGAAAGGACTCGTAAGCGCCACAAAATGAGGACAATCAGCGAACAGAGTGAGCATGATCAGCTTGTGACTCCTGAGGGCTAATAACACTACAGCACGAGGGTTCGAACAACAGCATCGGAGGTTAATAGCAGATTCCTTGTGTTGGATGTGTGCTTGTCGCCTTATGTATTGTGCTTTCATTTTATTAATGGGTGCTCTTTGCTGTTTATCATACCCATCTTTGTATCGTACAAAGGGAAGAGAAAACATTGTATGAGAACATCGTATGATCGAGAAATACCTTAACGTGCTCCTCTGAAATATATGTTCTATTTGACTTTGATAGCTGTATTCTTTTTTGCTTCACGACTGTCCATGACCTAGAGTATGCACAATGGCCATCATCACAATTGACGCAGTGAGTCTAGGCATCACAGTCGTCAGTAGCATGCTCTTTGGTACAGCATTTCGCACAGATAAGCCGTTGTCCGCTGCTCTGGGATGTATGCTCAAACCTCTTAGACTTCAAACAGCGCTGCGGATTTGGAATGTATGCTGCTGCTCTGATCTTAATGCGTCCTGTTTCTAGTGTTTCTGGTAGTGTACCAGTTCCGAAGGGAAGCATTTCATCCTTCGTTGGTTGTTTCTTGTTATCGCGTCTCATCTTGATCCTTTGAAAATCGATTACGTTTTCACCTTTATATCCTTTCATGAGTTCGTGATCACTAAAATCCATTAGGTCATCCTCTGAAATTACAGCTCTTACAGTATGCAGTAACATTGATAGGAATATCCCCAAACGCCACAAGATTGTTCAACTGGACGTACTGCGCTTTGGTTCGGACCTCAAATAGCAGATCGCCACAGGCCATCTTGGTGGCTTTATAGCCACCTCCCATGGTGTCTGTAAGACAGTTCTAGAGTTGCGCGAAAAGTGATCTTTGAGACCGAATCGAATACGACGCATATAGTGCCAGAAGCAAATGTAATCGAATATCAAATAGCTTTCGAATAGTTTTCGAATAGAACCCTTATCTGAACTAATATAAAACAACGTTCACTAGTATTCCGAAAGTTAGCAAGTTTCTGCCATTGCTTGGTAGGTTAAGAACGTTTATAAAAAACACAAATGGAGTATTAGAAGCCAAGAAGTAGTTTCTTCGCATGCACACAACTTTTCGTAGAGTGCAAGTGATCGCTGTATAGCCTGTAAAATACGGCTACCTAAGTGATGTAACCTGCTCGACTACGCAAGCTCTCGTGTATTTTGTCTCTATTATGCACGCGGGGTTAAAATTTATCGTACTTTTGCTCAAGCTTTGTTTTAGTGGACGCAGTTGACGTGGTGAAATACTCGAAAATATTCGTATATTAAAATTTACGAATATTCACTATTCGATTCGAAGACTAATTTAATAGGACACTGCTCGTTTCGCTATTCGAATGTTTCTAATGTTCGCACACAGCTAGAAACTTCGACACAATGAGTGGTTAAGTCATCCTGGTTTTCTTGTCAGTGTTCTCACTGTGTACAACGTGAAACTTCGGGAAAGTATGCGTGCTCCTCAGTAAACACCAGAACGTAGCATCGGTGCGCCCCCATTTTGAGAAATGAACAGTTGAGAAGGGGTTGGAAGAATCCATGAAAAGTTTTCTATGTTCCGCGGTGATACCAGTCACCGACCACCAAGCCCAACGATGGGACGGGGAAGGTACGGGGTAGGTACGGGGGAAGGAAGTCATACAATGCTAACTGTACATCGCTATATCCATATAGGTTATAACTGAGGTTACTTACAGCACACCAAGCTAACTCAGGCCGCCTTGAAGATTAAAGAAAGGGGAAGAAGAGCAGTAAACAGGAGAGATTGCAGAAAGAGTGCAGGAAAGTGAAAGGTAGGAGAAAGTGTGTACTACAATGACAGTAAACATAATACATCAGTCTGTATCGTTAATAATAATAAAATCTTTGAAGAGAAGGTGATCGTTCATCACTATATAACGACAGGGAGCTCATTCCTGCATTGGCTGTACGCAAAAGAGAGAAAGAAAAAAAGACTGCTGTAAAAGTTTGTATGGGCTCATTTAGGCTAAACGGCGTTAGCGTGGTTGTGGCATCAAGCACGATGCACTGGAGGGATGGGGTTGCTTTCGGCTGGTGGGGCATGAAAAAAATATTTGGCAAAGATATAGGCGAGCAGTCCTACGGACTGGTAAAGCAGTGAACTGGGCTAACTGGTGGACGAACATTCATGAGCGACTGAAAGCAACATCACCTGTCGTTACCCTTGTCCGCTTGGTAATGAATGAATGAATGAATTATTTATTGATTAATTAAAGTAGTTGTAACGTACCAAAGAGACATGAAGATAGTTCAGTAAATGACCGTAAGCACTCGCGATCCAGCGATGGGCGAAAAGCGGGTGGTAGCGAGTGCATCTGCTTGTCCAAAAAGTCGTTTTTCCATGCTTCGGCTCCCTCACCATTTCAAATGTATTGCGCCTCAAACTCAGGAAATCACGTGGCCTCCAAGCTTTTGAATATCTTGTTCATTTTAACTTGACACTTGTGTTAATCACATTCGCATTTTATAGTTTCTCATCAGTTACGGTTGCAATGCGCTTCATTGGGCGCGCTTTAGAGAAGGAGGTCGTCATTGTGGTGTTTTTACATTGACGCCTTCTGTAGTAATGAAAATTATGCATTTGTAGAAGTTGTAGTGGAAACAATCAACTTTACGTCATACAGCGCAAGGCCCGGAAAAGCACCATCGCACTCAGGAAAGTAACTTGGCGTTGATGGCGGCACCGTAAACACTGCTGCGACCACTCGAACAAGCCTATTCGCACGGAAAAACAAAGAATTCAACAACTACCCGAAAACGTCAATCACATCTTGAAAACCACCACGTTCTCTCGAAGGTGTATGATGCGTGGGAGCGAGAAGCTCGCGCACATTTCGCCCACATAGCTCTGCAAACATGTCCCAAATAAGTAATGATACGGTTTGTACACTCGTTGAAGGCTCGCCCTGATGCTATAACGGACGCCACTATTGATCTAGCCCTTACTTCCGTTACTGGTGTCTGGCGCCCAGTCGGATTACCACGCACTCGCACCACCAAGATCGTCAGTCAGGTGGCTGCTTAATCACAAACCTCAGGGCTATCCATCACTGGGCAGAATCTGCGCCAATCAGGACGACACGCCCCTTCACGGCTTAGAGCACGTCAGAACGCATCGTACCACTCAACGACCCTTTTTTGTGCTCTTGCCTGAACGGCTTCTAGGTGAAGCCGTCGAAAAGCGGAAGGGCGAGGCACTTCTCTGGTATGTTCTGTGCAGACGCGTGTTTCATGTGGTTGAACCCTAGCGGCACATCGGATTATTTTTTAAACATGAGGTACTATGAAATAAATATATAGCTTAAAAAATAACAACGGAAAATAAGCGATATACCGAGAGGGAGAGAGGTGATTGAGGTTGACTATCCACCTTGGGGAAGAGGGCCGAGAAAGAATAAAATTACGAAGAAGGCACTGAACACATACACAACATAGCGGCAGCACACCGCGTTCTCAAAGTCTATAACGTAAAGCGGTAGACACTAGAAACTGGAGCAGCATGTTGCAGACATTCTCTTTGGGCACAGTGCACTTTATCATCTGCTGTTCTGATAGGGAAGTACTGCCCAGTTAGTCAAGAGACATAAAGGTAAAGCAGAGAGGTTAACCATGGTCGCACCCAGTTGGTTAGACCAAGTGTGGGAAACAGTGCAAGAAAGATTAGAAGGGTGCACGTAGAACATGAAGGAACGAAAGTTTAGGAAAGGCCCCGGCCAGCACGGGTGTGTTGAAGAAAGTGTGGCGGAAGTCACGTGCCACTTTTCGCAAACGAGCACTGCGACTGGTACCCCAAACGTCAACGTTGCCGTAGCAACCACGCCCCTGAAGCTCTCGCTGCTGCTCTCGGCCTTTAAAAAGTGAGACATGGGGCGCGATCGGAGATCTGTGTTCGATACGCGTTATGTTCGGTTGCTGCAACGTCACCAAGTGGCAGTATGCAAAATTTCTGAGAACGGGGCGGAGAGAGCAGCCAATCGGCAAGCGGGGTGAACTCCCCAGAAGTTTACTTCCCTCGTTTGTCGTCTTCTTGCAGACAGTATACTACAAAACGAAATGTTTCTCGTCTTCCAATGAATGAAATCTTTATCTAAATTTTGTCTTCTCACACGTTTTTAAATTGTAGTAAGTGTGAACACTACAATTTATAACTATTAGTTTCTCTGTGTCGTCCCTAGGTGGTATCGCGCACAGCTAGAACAAAAAAAGAAAAAAGAAACGATGGGAGCAGTGGCGCACTTTTCAAAAGGCAGCAACAACATTCCCGTGGCTCACTGGCACCTGGCACCGATGATGGGGTCGACTTCGCCCTACAACCAACGCACTATTTGTTTCGAGAAACGAAAGCCACGCCGGAATTCGCTTTCTGCCATTTCTTCAAACGCGTTTCGCAATGCCACCCGCTCTCCTTCCTCCTCGAGCAATGCCAGCGCAAACACTGAAGTTCCCAACGCAAGCGCCATTTTTCTCGAATTGAACTAGGGATTGGATTCGAACGTGCTTATCAAGTGCCGAAACCACCGTTTCGATCCAATTCAATCCACCAGACGCTCCATACGAAGCCGGTCTCGTAACGAGCGATGATCGCTCCAATTTTCCCAACTCCCGCGGCGCCTAGCAGACAAAATGCTCGGTGGGAGGACGATTGACAAGAGCGGTTCGTCATTTTGATGTCAACAAAAACGTGGCCGCGCCCCGCGGCTGGCGTCGTCGGCGCGGAGTAGACCAATCACGCGCGCCGGTAACCGAACGAACGCGCCGAACTACCATCTCCGATCGCACCCATGGTTTTTAGGCCCCGTGTCTTTCTCGCAGCACATTCTGTTCCCGAGACATGCTGACCATGGAAGGGGGGGGGGGGGGGGGGGGGGGCAGCTTGAAAGTTGCGTTTCGGGTCTCTGAGTGTAAATGTAACCCAGCAACAGACACACTAAAGCAAATTAACCAATCACGGCGCCGGTCTTCATCGTCATCTTCGACGTGTCACGGAACAACACAGGAACGCGTCTGCTTCACTAAAACTGATGCAGAAGTTTCGTAGGCTTTGTTCTGATGCGCTTCAGCAACATGAGCTTATGGCAGTTCGTAGCCATGCAAGTTCAAATCTCGTGCCTATCTGCTCCGGCAAGCTTACTGGAGGCGCAAAGGCCCATTAGCAAGGCTGCACTTCCGGCTTCAAAAGCCTGACGTCAGGGCCTCTCCCTTTTGTTTATTTCCTACATGACCTACATGAAATGGGCAGCGTTTTTATCGCGCTCTCCTAACCCAAACACATGGTAGGCTACATCAGCGGGCTTATTAACGGAATGCCATGCGGCAAATCATCATCATCATCATCAGCCTGGTCACGCCTACTGCAGGGCAAAGGCCTCTCCCATACTTCTAGATCTAACCCGGTCATGTACTAATTGTGACCATGTCGTCCCTGCAAACTTCTTAATCTCATGCGCCCCCCTAACCTTCTGCCGCCCCCTGCTACGCTTCCCGTTCTTTGGAATCCAGTCCGTAACCCTTAATGACCATCGGTTATCTTCCCTCCTCATTAAATGTCCTGCCCATACCCATTTTTTTTCTTGATTTCAACTAAGATGTAATTAACTAGAGTTTCTTCCCTCACCCATTCTGCTCTTTTATTACCCCTAACGTTACACCTATCAATCTTCTGTCCATAGCTCGTTGTGTCGTCCTCAACTTAAGTAGAATCCTTTTCGTAAGCCTCCAGGTTTCTGCCCCGTATGTGAGTACTGGTAAGACACAACTGCTATACACTTTTCTTTTGAGATATAATGGCAACCTGTTGTTCATGATCTGAGAATGCCTGCCAAACGCACCCCAGCCCATTCTTATTCTTATGATTATTTCGGTCTGATGATCCGGATCCGCGGTCACTACCGGCCCGAAGTAGATGTATTCTCTTACGACTTCCAGTGTCTCGCTGCCTATTGTAAACTGCTGTTCTCTTCCGAGATTGTTAAATATTACTTTAGTTTACTGCAGATTAATTTTTAGACGCACTCTTCTGCTCTGCCTCTCCAGGTCAGTGAGCATTCATTACAATTGGTCCCCTGAGTTACTAATCAAGGCGATATCATCAGCGAATCGCAAGTTTCTAAGGTATTCTCCATTAAATCTTGTCCACTATTCTTCCCAATCCAGGTCTTTGAATACCTCCTGTAAACACGCTGTGAATAGCATTGAAGAGATCGTATCTCCCTACCTGACGCCATTCTTTATTGGAATTTTGTTGCTTTCTTTATGGAGGACTACGGTGCGCAAGTAGGGAATGACAGAGGCGGAAGCCTTGCAATAGGTGTAAGCCTTCGTCACTGGTAGCATAACTTACACACCTCCCTTTCAAGCCACGTGCCGCACCGAGACCGACCAGGTGGGCCAACTGATTCAAATTACCTGCGAGGCGGCGCTTGGCCTTGTAGTGAGAACTTGCACGGAGCACCTCCGCGAGCTAGGGCTGAAGAGCTGAAGAGCTCGGCACTCCCACGATCAACGCCTAGGGAGAGCACTTTAACGCAACGCCCCAGGGTTGTTGTCTATTAAGACGCCTGCATTACCACTTGGCGCCTCAACTCTGCGCGAACAAGACTTAACTGATACCACTCGCTCTGCGAATAAGGCTACATGTCAATAGCATTCCACGCAACATGCACCCGACATACAAAGTAAGACGAAGATAAGCAAAGGCGATAGCCGTGTAACAAAGGCAAGGCCACCCATACACGTATTTGGCGGACGCAAGTCTCCACCCGTGCACAAGAAAGACCCCCATTTTTGTGGCGGTCGTGACAAACAGGGCACGCACGGCCGCGGCGGCGTCCTTGCACACATCCTCGAGCGCAACGGCGCATGCCGCGGCCATCGCCCCAGCCGTAAGAGCCACCAAAGCAAATGGCCAATCGGCTCACGTACTGACGGACTCAGAGGATGAATGCTGATTATACATGGGGAAATTCTGCCGGTCAACATCGTGCGCATCCTGTCACCAATACTGACGCAAGCCCACGGGATCACCTGATGCCCTGCACATGCCAGAGTTGACGGCAACAAATGGGTGGACCGTGTGGCTCTACATATGACAAGTCGAGTTGCGGATCATTCCGCCCCGACTTGGATACTGGAGATCCAAAGTCTCGGCCGACGAACAAAGGTTCCTCCCCATTCCAACCTCAACAGGCTGAAAGGAAGAGACTGGCGCCGACTACAGGTGAACACCTTCCCTCTCTTGCCCAGGCTGCACAAGATGTTCCCCACCAGACACAACGACGAATTTCCTTAGTGTGAAGACACACCGACACTACAGCACATCACATAGGAATGCCCGAGGTGCCCGGCACACGCCGTCTCGCCGCTAATTATGGACTCTCTCGCTAACCAGTCGTGGGAGGCGCAACTCACAAAACTGGACTTGGGACGCCAGCTGGCGACCCCCGATCAGGCCTGGCGAGCCGCAGAAGCCACTGGGACCCTGGAACAGGGGCGGCACCTATAGACACAGCTCAGGTTTGTTATTCAATAAGGTTGTCCTTATTAATATTATTAATAAGGCCTTCTCCACAGTGGTGGCTGCAGGAAAGCGGGATGACAGCCACCGTCCGTTCTTGTATTCGAACCGCTGGAGACAATACGCACATGGCGAATATGCTTATAAGTAAAGCCACATATAGATGTGCTGATTAACGGTTTCTTTCTTCAATGGATTACTCAATGAAATAACAAGCGGAACCTAAATGATCTTGCTGCAACAAATATGTGCCATGAAATGCACGAATCCTTCAATATAGCAAATAGCGTTGTAGAAGTGTTCGACTATTCACCTACACTCTAAAACTTTTCACACCCTTATGGGTGTAATGCGGGTGTATTCATCTTTTCACCCTTGTAAACACCCTTGAAACACCCTTTTTTAACGAAAAAGGGTGTTCAACAAGAAAACACCCTTGGAACACCCCAGTTTTTCTATTTTACACCCTAATTATAAGGGAGTAAGTGAACAAGCTTACAGTATATGATGAATGAACATTGCCAGTTAAGGCGTTGATATTGGCTGTACATGAAACGCGCGCTACCTGCGCTTGAATCAGGTAGCTGGAATGATTAGATCGGGGCACCTAGGCAGCAGCGCACTGGCTCCGAACAGTGGTCAAAAATGAAGTTTCCCACGAATGTTGATATTGAACGGATGACACTAACGCGCAGACTTTGCATAGCCATATATCTGCAAAAGGCTTCATATGATCAATAGCAAAATATTTACAATGCTATCACTGAATACTTAAAGGTGTGCAACCAGTTAGATTGGGAATGGTTAGGAGTGAGGGCTAACGGTAAATAGCTCACCAACTTACGGTTCGTAGATGACATTGGCATACTCAGCAACACTGCAGACTATTTGCAACAAACGTTTGAGGAACATGTCGAAGAAAGTGTAAGTCTGACTGAGAGTTAGTATGCAGAAGAGAAAAGTAATGTTCCGCAGCGTGGCGAGAGAATGAATGTCATGGTCGGCAGTCAGCCTCTAGAACCTGCGCAGAAATACGTTTATTGAGCTTAATTACTCGCAGGGGCCTCTGATCAAGGAAATTAACAAAAATAAAACATTAGTTGGAGAGCTTACGGCAGGCATTACTAAATCATGACCAGGGAGCTTACTGCTAACCATTGCTTTCTACCGTTACTAACGTATGGGGCCGAAACTTGGAAGTTACCAAAGAAGTTTGGGAAGACGTTGAGGAACGCGCAACGAACGATGGAATGAAAATTATTAGGCATTATGATAATAGACTGGAAGACAGCGATGTGGATTAGAGAGCGAACGGGAATAGCTGATATACTGGTTGACATTATGAGGAAGAAGTCGTGCTGGGCAGACATTGCAATGCGTAAGGGAGAGAACTGCTGGTCTATTGGAGTTGCAAAATGGGTGCTAAGGGAAGGAAAGCACAGTCGAGGACGGCAGAGAATAATGTGGACGTGATGGAATCGGGAAACTTGAAAACACGTGGAACCAGTTAGCACAAGACAGGGGTATTGGAGATCGCTGGAGAAGCTTTCGTCCTGCGATGGATGTCAAAATAAGCTGCTGATGATGATGATGTGACGACATCCATGCTAGCTTCGCGGCATGTATTTCATGTTATGTCATGCATGCGTGTCATGCACGTTCTGATAGCTCGATTTCCGTCGATTGCGGGGGGGGGGCGCTAGTAGCGGCGTAGCCAAGTGGGGCACACCGGGCACATGTAACGCTCAATAAAAGTAAAATTTTTGCTGCTATGGCAATGGCCCCGCTCCTTCCCCCTCCACGGTCAATTGGGACCCCCCCCCCTCACACGAAAAAATTTTCTGGTTACGCCACTGTGGGCAGGGGGGTGTAAGATTGCTCTAGACCCCCCCCCCCCCCCACCCGCCTAACTTGTCAACGGAAACGGGGGACGGGAGGGCAGCTGCCGCCGGGCCGCAAACCTTAGGCAGCCCAATTAACGGCTGCATTTCCCTTTGGACGTGAATACTGCATTAATGCCATTACACTGTAGGATTCGTGGCGGTTCGAGGGCATGCGACAATAAAAAAAAACACATACAGCCATCAGAAAGTATTAGCTTGAGCAGATCTTTGGGAGCTGGGCAAGACTCTCACAAAAGAAAAAAAGCTTGGCACCCCTCTTACAGGTATTGTCAACTCTAGGTCCCACCTCTGACTGTACATTTCCGGTAAAAAAAAATCACCCATGAACTCCTCTCGGATTTGTCTAAGTGTGCGTAAGCATTGTGACTCTTCCTCATCTACACGCAGTCCATGTCGTTATCAATGTTATGAGACTTGATCCGACAAGTATAAGCGCCAGCGCTGCGGCGACACGGGCTGCTCTGGTCGGCAGCGCAAGCAAAGTACTGCAGGTGGCGGGGCCAGGCGCGCTGGTGACGTTCCGTTCGTTTTGAGCCGTTATCGCTCTTTAGCCCTCCTCATCCGCGACGAACCATTATCAACCGTTCTCCGGCGGCGGCTGCTTGTGGCACGGCCGCGCGAACCGTATCTTGAAAGCGAACTGCATTGTGGACAGAGTGTGGTGCCCACTGCTGAAAACTTCACGCGCTGCGTTCTCACCGTTTACTTCGCTTTGAAAACAGACGCGCGCACACCTATCTTGAAAGTGATCTGCGAAAAGCGCATAGTGCGGCATAAGCTGAAAGCTTCGTGAGCGCAGTGTTCTCGCCGCTTCGGTCGCGTTGAAGCCTTGAAGCGAGAGCTAGCACGAAGGTGAATTCACTCGCTGCTGCGGGTTCTATATTGAAAGATATCGTGCGGTACGGACTGACGGACGGATGGTTTTTCTTGTTGGGGAAATATAGAAATGCTTACGTTATAAAAAAAAAAATTGCAGGGTTCGCGAATTTCGCGATAAGAACCAACACCAACCTACTCCCCCACCCCCCGCTGAGCGATGCCGTCTTGGTCGCCCCCTCCCAACCCCAGGAAAAGGGACACTACCTTTCTATCTCAGTTGAAGAAAGGATGAAGCGTTAACAACGACAATAACGGCATTTTCTAACGAGTTGTCTTATGGCCTCTGAGATTTGCGCGCGAAGCTGGCGCGCGCGAACCTGAGAGGCCATAATTGGCCGCTTAATAGCATAAAAAGACAAAGATAATGCCAAACGACACAACTAAAAATTCAAACAAAGAACTGATCTTAGCTATACTGTTTGGGGAAAAGAAATAAAAAATTAGACAGCCGCAACACGCGCCACTAAAGCCACCACCGCCGGCATAACGCGGAACCAACTGTTGGCAACATTCATTCGCGCGTCATTGCTTCGTACGCGTCGTCTCCGCAACGAGAGCCGCCATCTTCTCGCGCCAAACGTTTTGCATGGTTTTGTTCTCTGCAATCCGCGCACACAGCTCATCGGTGGCTGCACGTCTGCTCGGCGTCGCAATGCGGCCTGCGTCATTTTCTGGTGCTCGCGCAATCGGTGTGAAACATGTCGCATGTGAAATGTTTGATAGAAGTGCCTCACGTCCAAGTCAAGCCGCCGTACGGGTGTATGGCTGTGCGCCCCGTTCTCGGAAGCGTCGACGGGTTTCCGGCATGCGGATTTCAGGTACGTGCAAATGCGTTTCGCCCCCCTATTGAGCTCCGGAGCAAAGCGTGCAATATTCCATGTGAAAGATGCAGTGCCTGTGATCATGGTGTGAATTTCGAGTGGCAAACGAGAACTTTGGCACTTAGAGCACACCGCGGCTGCTAAGTCAGCGTGTAAATTGTTTTACGTTACCGTAATATGTTGCTGTCAGTCTAATCTGCGGCTTGTGGATAGCTAGCCCATTGACGTTTGCTTGTGGCAGCGATACGTATATAAATGGAAGCGGTAATAATTTTCGAGAGCAGAGTTTTTTCGCTCGATGTTTGGTCGTGTTTATGGCATTATGAGAGAGAGAGAGAGAGAGAGATAATTTAATTGAAAGAAGGCAGAGAGGTCGGCCTGAGCTAAGGTGCTCTAGCCTGCTACTCTGCACAGGGGGAGGGGGAACGGGGACATAAAGATGTGGTGAGGGATGATGATGACATAGCAAGAGAGATGCGCAAAGGCGAAAGCAAGTTCAACACTCTGATGATAAACATTCACAAATGGCGTTATGAAAGCTAGAAAACTAAATGGCTTGATCGTGCTTAGTTCCAACTCTAAGGGGCGTAACGTTGGCGCTGTATATGTTTGTTTTCGGTGTCACGAGTACCACTTTCATGCTTTTGTTGCATGAGAGATAGCTGCTGCGTGCCGTCTGGGTAGAACACAATAAAAGCAATTTCCTCACTCATACGTATGCAATGTGAGGTAACAAAATTTCCAGCGTTTTATTCGGAGCGTAAATATCCAGTATAGTTTAGTAAGAAACTCAAATTCTGTGTTAGCTTAGTAGGCGTGAAACAAGTGAAACTCGCATTCCTTTTTGAATTGTTCGCCCAAACTGCACCGCCCCCAGATGCGTCATCGGGTAATTGACAGTAGCTTCGCTACGTGAGTTGTTTTATGCGCCTATATTGCCCGGTTAAGTATCCTGTTCATTTATGCTGACGCTCGTTCATCTTGATTTTAAGCGGTTACTATCCCCGAGTACCGGACGATGCCAAACTTGTGAGGTGTAGCAAACGCGGGAAATTCAAAGTGGCGTGGCTGCAAGGCCCTGTTTTTACGTTTCTTGCATTCAAAGCCAACAGACACAGTATCACTGATTTATTTTGCATTTCTGCTGTACTTGATCAATCTAATGTGACAACTGCATCTGCTCTTTAATGTTCTCCATTTACTGTGTATTCAGCTTGGCTGCCACCTTATCTTCAGAGGATGCCGCTGTGATAGCTCTTTCGTATAGCACATGCCTCTAGGCCCTTGTGTTTCAAGGGCTCCCGCGAGGCAGCAGTGCTCCAAGTAATTTTACCATCCTATATATTTTCTATTTTGCATCATTCTTCCACGATGGATTTTAATGTTACTAGTATTTGTCATTAGTCATCGCCATAATGTTATAGGACGTAGATTTTACGCACTTCACATCGACAATTTTTAGGCCAGTTTACAGCCAAGTCACATCTTCCATAATACATCGTCAACATTACCACTTGTCATGGCGCTCTTTGGACAAACCTGGCCCTTGCGCCATAAAACACCACACATCATCATCATCAGCTTGGCTGCCAGAAAATCCTTGAATTTCTTTCAGTATCCAAGTGACGAAATATTTCACTGACGGCCGTGTGTGAAACACGCAAGATGACAGAACTGATAGCAAAATGATGAGATATTTCTTTTATAGCGTTTGGACTCTACTTTTGGTGAGGATGTCGATCGACCTTGGGCCTGGCGACAGCACACCCGACATCGCCAAAGTGCAGCCTATCTGTTGAGTGCCCCCGAATGGACCATCAACATTGGAAAATGAAGCAGAGCCAGGTAGGGGCAATTTTTACTTTGGAACAGAATACTGACAGCTGCCTCTTTTTTTAAGAACTAAATAACATATTTACAAACCAATCCTTTCTCTTTGTGCAGCCTACATAGAATTGTTTTTTGCTTGTTATACAGACCTTCAGAAAGCAGTTCTGAACCCTTTTTGCATGCACAAATAAATAAAGAGGAGTGCACTTTCTGAAGAAATTGATGCACTGAAATGTGCGTTCGACACACAGTGAGATGCAAAATAACCAACAACTTTAAAGCGGTAAAAAAAATTTGAAACATGTTCTAACATCATAGCCCGCCTTGGCATACGAATCTAAATATAACAGCAACGGAGGTGCATGCAGAGAAGTGTTTGTAAATGTTTGCAAGATATGTACATTGTCTAAGAAATTGTTTTTATTTACTTGGAGCTTCTTGGTGCCATGGCAGTGCGGTAAAAGCTCAAAATGATGTCTCTGCTCCTAATAAAGCACTTTTAGATTTTAAAATTAAATTATGGGCTTTTACATCCCAAAACCTAAAGTTTTGGTAAGCTGGCTTCTTTAATGTACACCTGAATCTAAGTGCATAAGCGGTATTGCATTTTACCCTCATTGGAGGGCAGCTGCCATGGCCTAGATTGAAGCTGGGACCAGCATGACTGAGCAGCATGGCATAATAGTAAGTGGGCAGTTACACCAGGTCAAAATGAGAAATACTGCTTAGAACTACCAACTTCTTGGCTCACAAGCACTTTGCACTAAGTTAAAGGAGTATGTAGTACTGTCAGTGGCCGTTTATGTACCAATTTCTTTTTAACCTGACTCCATTATTAAAGTGCGAAGCTTCAATTAGTCAAAACCAGCCTAAATTACAGAACCAGCTCAAAACACGCACCATATGTAGCTGGATTTGGACATGAAAATGGAGTCAATTCATGTCGCCGAAAATGGCGGTGGCAGTCACACTATTTCATGCATTTTGCCTAAAACATAGTCAATAATAATTAATCAATTTCTAAAATATTCTTTTCAAAAAGTTTTTTTCAAGCATGAAAGGAGGAGCCAAATGGTGTTCAGGTGCACGAGCAGTTAGTTGCACGGCACTTCTTGCATGTGTTCACTGGCTTCTTTCTAGCTTGAAAGAAAAATTTGTTGCACCTATTGAGCAGTAGAAAGCTGGATTGGGAATTTTTCAGGATGCTCTACAATTTTCGCACTGACACTTTTGCTTTGAATATAATATTTGAGCAGTTAAGTAATCGTTACTAACTAATTAACTAATTAGAAGAAATATAAGAATTGGTTTCACTTCCTCAAAACGATGGCAAACGACATTGCCTTGGTGCTGTCCAGCTACGTGGCACTTGTACATATTTAAAGCTTGCACATGTCATATAGACCACCTGGTAATTACAAGGCATATATAGAAGTGGCTAAGTTGTGCGAGCCAGCCATATGTAGCAAATCATGAGAAACAGCCATGTTTCTTTCACTTAAGGGCATGATAAGATTTACATGCTCGACACCTTGCATCAGTGTGTTCTAGGCCTGTTCGTAGTTTAGCTGCTACATAAACAATATTTATGCACATGTAAGCTCATATGCATCTTTCAAGTATATTGACCCGTGTGTCCAAAATAAACCATCCTCGCGCTTCCTTCATTATGTATACATCTGTTGCTGTGCTAAATTTTTAACATGCAACTGCACAAATTTTCATCTAGTTTACATATTTCCTCGTTGTTTGGTGGCTTTATTTCTGAACAAGTTGTTTTCGTTAAACCCTGTTGCACACAGCAGTGCACAGCATTTCTGCCTAGAGTGGGAATTGTTTTTTTTTCAGATTGACATAAATACACCTTGCCTGGGCAATGTAAGGCATTCTACATAACACGGCCCTGCAATAATGTTTCATATTGCATTCCAGCATCATACAGAACTGTTTACTTACCAGATTAGAATATGTATAAGTGTTGGAAGTAACAGAACTGGAAGAAGCCAGCAGATAATGAGGCCAAGGAAAGCATAGAGGAACATGTTTTAAGTTCTTTATATGAAGTATAGAAACGATGAATTCTGGGTAAGTGAAAGTGGATTAAAAGATATCCACCTCTTGGTAGGGAACGGACCCATAACCTTCACATTACGCATGTGATATACTAACCACTGTGGTACTACGGCCGTGTTCGAGCGTCGACAATCTGAGGGGCCATTGTGGACGGTTGAATGCTGCCTCGGTGGCACAGTGGTTAGTGCATCGCATGCCTAATGCAAAGGCTGTAGGTTCGTTCTTCCCCCATGCCTGTTTTTTTTATCATTTTCATTTCCTTTTATCATTTCTACATTTAAATAGAAAATTACAAATAAGTTTCCACGTGCCTTCCCTGGCATCTTCCAGCTGTGATTCAGAAAAAATTTGACCCTCAGTATCCGTTCTTCTCGTTTGGAAGAACAGGAGCTTCATTTTAAAAATAATGAATTCACCTTGTTCAGCATCTCAATGTGGTCTCAAATCTTATCACAGCATGTGTATTACTAAGTGAAGTTTTTGTTAAGATGATATAGCATGGGATCTAATTAGTAGCCTTTGTGTACAGATATATGACTAGTCTGATAAATAGGAGGATTTTAAGAAGCACTTCTAACATGGTCTGAGCATGTGTTTAAAAAAACTAATCTAGCATGATTTCAGGCATAGCTGTTGCCCCTGAAAAATATTTGGATCATCTGCATTGGCATTGTTTTTAGAGAGCACCAATACTGTTTTGATAGAAGTAGCCTCGTGGAACATGAAGCATCGCTTCTTGCTTAGTCAAGGAAATATTATCTGCATATCTGACGTGCATGTGTCATATGCTCGAATGCTGTTTAAAGGCTGCTAATAAGAAAATTACTTCACTTGCCTTCCAGAGATTGCTTCAGTAGTCTATGCTACTCGATCATAAACAATTTACCAGAGTGAACTTTCATCACAGCTGGCTTTGCAATGTTTATGCAAAATACAATTGCCTACTAGACATGTGACTGCACTAAAACTTGGAATTAATGACCAGTAAGATTTATGGGACCAGCAAAACTTAGTTTATTACTCCAGAACAAAATGCGAGGCACTTGGATTATTTCTGCCATAGAGTATCTTACAGTAATGGATGGATGGATGGATGGATGAAAAACTTTATTAATCTTACAGTAATTACTAGAGGGAACTCTGACGCTGCAGTCGTACCACCATGGGAATGATGGGAAGCACATGGATTTGTCTGATATTCGTGCTTGTGAATTCAGACGTTCTTGTGGCTTCGTATATTATACGCTATATAAATCTTATTGTCGTAAATTTCAGCGCAGTCTATACTCTTCGAAGTGCAGAAGACGGCGCCAACACGCACAATTGCTATTAATTGCAACGATTGAGCTTGTCCAGGTAGCCAAATCGAAGGGCACCAAGCGTCTCAAGGCACTAGTATGCCCGCGATAAATTCATCAGGGCGTTGCACTCGCTTGTCGTTACATGCCTCCGTCGCTTAATGGTTTCAATATCAGACTTCTGCTCTAGAGTTCCTGTGTTTGAATCCTGTCTTCGGACGATTTTAATGTTTATTTATTTATTACACAGTATATTGTTGAAAATGACTAGAATACAAAGTCTCAAAGCCGTTTGAAGCCAAACAGACGAAGTTTAGGCAAATCCATGTACTTCCCATAATTTCCATGCTGGTACAGCCGTTCTTGTTTGATCTCCTGTGGACACTAACGTCAGGGTTCCCTCTAGTAATTATTGTATGAAACTGATTTCTGCGCCTCGCTCGTGCAGAAGCGGCACCACACCTGCTGCGTAAACATGCACTGCCTTTCGGCCGAGTGCAGGGAATGCTGTGAACTCGCCATGTACATAGCCTGCACTAAGTAAAACAAATCACAACGTGCAGTTGCTACCACGTTGAACTGGTGGAATGAGTAGTGAAATGCAGTACCTCCTGAACTAGTTCAGAAAGTGCAGGTTAATCAAGTGGAGATTATATAGCAACAGAAGTTGAGTGATTCTGCATTACATTCACGAAATATACTTCATGATACTTTTCAATTTATTTCCTCAGTTATTAAGAATCCCTTTTGCATTGTTGGACAAAACTACAGAATGCCAACATATTTTCCAGCATTCACTGGTAGCAAACATGTCAAAACATGTTCTAGTGTCTGGATTGCCGCTTTAGCTGTTAGCCCCCAAGTTAATTCCGGAAAATGTACCAAATGTTTTACGTACTCAATTTTTGGTGTCATTCTCTTTATAAAAATATATTACTTCATTGGTCTCTGGTTAGAAATAACACAAAAATAAGAGCTGCTCTTGAGGGCAGCTTTCCCTCAATGCCGACTGTAACTCATCTTTGACAACAAGAGCAGCATAACGTCGGGCAGAAAGAGTGCAACTAGTCATTGGCGATATTGGTACTACCTCCAGTCACTAGTACAGCTTGTGATCAATGGTTAAAGGTTGCGACTTTGTTGCTGCCCAATTTTAATTCTGCAGCTGTTACACTTGGGTGTAGCATGTGTACGTACGTGTGCATGCATTAAAATGACTTCACGCTAGAGCAAAGCAACTAGTGCAGAGAGGCATTAGTCATCTTTATATATTTGCTTTATAAAGATGCACTAACTTTATCTTTTGCAATATAGACTTGGCGCTCATTGGCCAAAGATGCCCTTGTGCTACTAAAACCTACCAATTAATTCGCTTTTTGCAGTAGCAGGTGCTTATTCCTTTTTCAGAATCGGTCTGTGAGTTCTAATTTGTTTTTCTTGACCTGTGCAATTCCCACTCACAGGACTGCATGTCATCTAAGGTGTTCCTTTTTCAATCAAGAATGTTGAGGTTGTGTTTGTGAAACTCGATTTCTTGCCTCAAACGAGCTTGTACAAACTGACCAAGCTGATAATTCTACCTGCTTATATAATAAATGTGTTGCGGTTATGAACCGTCATAATGAATGACACACAGTATAAAAATTTGATCTAATAAAACAATTTAATAAAAATTTTTGTTTGTCGCGTTCGTGTTCACTTCTCTACTCTCGTGTCCTGTCTGCATGCCTCACCTCTTTTTTGCATATTAAATATCGTATAAACTTAACCATGCTTTTTTACCACAATGCAGGGGGAAAAGGTACCGGTAACACTGCATTCAGTATGGTGGCCCAGACGTGTATGCAAGCAACCTCCTTCATGTGGACCAAGAACTACTCTGCAGTGTCTCACAGACTTCCATGCGAAGCCCTCAACATTCTCGTCTCAGTGGAATGGCTGCTCATCTATCTGCGTGTCCATCACCAAGATGGCCAGTTGTAAAGCTCCTGTACCCGTTTAAGACAGCTTAATGATTTTTTTTATTTAGTTTTCATGGTTGGCCGTAGAATCTTAACATTTTTGATGTTTCTAACGTTTTTACCTGGCCCAAAGTGGTGCAATAACTTTAAACCAGTGTAATGTATTTAAGTGATGCTCACTCTAATGCCTATCTGGTTTTGTTTGTGTTTAAGAAATTTGAATGTCTGATGAGGTAACAGCATTTAAACTTGTCATCGTGGCTCTTTTCAGTGAGCTGCTAGGAAATAAGATGCAAAACTTATCACACGCCAGTTGTAGCATTTTTGTTTTCAAGACTAAAGTATACATGTTTCAAAAGATGGAAAGTGGGGAAAAAAGCCTCAAGAACATAATCATCCTAGGATTGTCATGTCCTTACAACTATGCAATGACTAATGCCTCATACATCTTGGGAGCACATTGGTCGCAATGCCTACAGGTATACTTGATAAGTGAATAGCGTGCACTCAGATTTGCCACGCAGTTGATGGCTGATAGCTTTTGTTTGTCGTCTTCATGTTACTACTATGTATTCAATATTCATTTACAAGTGCTGCGGTTTTTTGCAGTCACACACACATTTATATATATATATATATATATATATATATATATATATATATATATATATATATATATATATATATATATATATATATATATATATATATATATTCTTCCTTTCAATAAAAATTTAGTTGAGAGTTAGCGCTCATCCTGTCTGCTTCTAGTCTGTGTCCGTGTCACTTCGCGCTGCAATCCAAGATCAGGTTACTGTACCAACTTGCCCAACTTTTTATCCTTGTGTTAAAGACACACTCAGACTTGTTCTTACTTATGTGACCGGTTATTTTTGTGCTTTATAATAAGATGCAGTGCTTTTCAAATGAAAACATGTGATAGTTCGTAGTGAGGTTATTTAAGAAAACTGTTCTACTTAAGATTTAATTGAGCAAGCCTGTGCCATTATTCGGTGCTTATGTCTTTGTATTGGTATGGTTTTACTCATCTTCCTTTTTACTTTTAAAATGTGCAAACATTATTATGTAACCATTTCTCTTGAATGAAATAAATACTTCTGATATTTCGTCACAAATTTTACAATGATTTTGTTCAATTAGGTAACCTTAGACTAGCTGATTGTTATTCTGGTAGCTTAACTTACAACGCCTGTAGAATAATCAATGCAAGCACATGGTGAAAAATACACTAAGTTATTGGGTATAAGCAGGTCACTGTCAGTAAATGGAGCATACGTATATTTCAGAAAATAGTGCATGCTTACATATTGAACAGCATGCACAGCTACACATGCTGTTTTGTTCGTAAATGCTGAAAGATTATTCGACGTGGAAGCACTTTGTTCTTGGGCTTTCAGTGCTACCTTTAAGTCATATATGTGAAGGTACTAGTAGAAGCATCCCGTGGAGATAAGTGACAACTTTGATGAATAGAGGTATAAAATATGTGCTTAAAACGGCAAAAAACTGCTTGACAGGCAAACGTATGCTTCTGTAGTACTGCACTTGTTACCGTCGCCAATACATGCATTGCTTGCGCTCTATTGCATTCAATATGAGCTACAGCAGCGAGCTGTGGTGTCTTTCCCTCCTGGTCGAGCTGGTGTTGCGAAAATTTTTGACCAAGAAAAGGAGGTTTTTATCATTTCTGAAATGCATGTAACTATGCTTTTGGCTGTGTGCTGTTTCCACGGAGTTATAAGTACTGGTGCACCAAGGTGCGGGAGATCCTGTGTCCTTAGTGCAGCGCGCATTGTTATTGCGCTCTGCATCCTGCCGGCAGTGTACTATCACTGCAGAGGAAGATTACGAAAGCATGGCGTGTGTGCCTTGCTGCAATGGCGAAACCTTAAATTGTTTTCCTGAAAGGGCCGCACGTTATGCTACCACATGACGGACCAGAAGCGCAATATGACGACGCCTCACAGATTCTGGCTCATACTGAACAAGGTAGTACCATAGCTAAGGCTAGGCAGCATTCACAACAGCTAGTCTGCCCATTAACTACATGGCTGTAGTGAACGCTAAAATACTTGCAGGGATAACACCCTTTTGGAAGGGTATTATCACATGCTACACCCATATTGAAAGGGTGGTTGTCTGTGTTACACCCCATATAGAAAGGGTGTTGTTTGCTTTACACCCATAGGTGAGGTGACGTCATATTAACACCCCTTCTTTTGTGGGGTGTTAATGTGCACCCTTTGCTTGGGGTGTAGCAATACACCCAAAAAGGGTGTCACCCATGGGACAAGCCATTTACACCCTTAAGGGTGTTAAAATTTTTAGAGTGTATATTGACAGCCATTGTCGGTGGTTCTTGCACAACTTTTATCCGCAACTTGCTCAACTTTATCCTCCGCACTCAAAGCAGTATTTACGGCGGCATCATCCAGTAGCACGTGGTCCCTGAAGCTCCGCGAATACATTCGTTAGACTAAATATAAATAAAAGATGACTTTGTGTGAGCAAATTATCTTCTTCGTGCGTAGAATATTTTCTGTTACTAATACGTATTTTAAGAGAATATACAGAAACCGAAGTAACTTTCATCGTTATAAAATACACAGCATGAAAAAAGGGCGCTTCCTCGTAGCTCTGAAAGCAATGACAGTTTTGAATCGCACTATCTGTTTAGGCTACCACATAATTATTTAAAGCGAAGATGCACAATATTGAAGTGATGCGTGGTGTTTGTCGGCGAGGCTTGGCAAAAGACAGCCAATATATCCCTGAATTATGAGCAACGAAGGAGTGCCCGGAAGTGGACCTCCGTTCTATGTGATCGAACGTTAAATATCTATATTATAGCGCCAGCGTTAACGGGATGGCAACACAGCCAAGAGGAATACCTAGCAAAACCGCTAAGACTTCTTTGATCCCTTCTCTGCATCGCCGTTCCATTTGCGCTACCTTTATAACAAACAAAAAACGCGCCCAGTTTTACTCCTAACTTCAACCTCTACATGAAACGTCTACATACAATGTCAGCTCATTCATACCTCTAAATCACGCTGACCGTTTTATGGAATGGAACATAATATTCGCCAGCTTTGATTTTCTGGATTTCGGACAACCAAGTCTTAGGCCACTGTTCGTGCCCACCCTGGAGGCTCAGGGATTATAAAGCCCGATTTTTTTTATTGACAAGGCAATGCCGCTGAGCGCATCATTCCCTTTCCCGCGTTATCAAACGAAATCACGACACAAAACTTGCATATACAATGCCGGCTTATGACTTCCTCTAAAGCACACATACTTTAATAGATATGCGCATGACACTCACGGGCTTTTTTTTTATGTTGCTAGGTGTAATATCATTGGTTACCTCCATTGTTTTGCCATTAGACCATTTGAGCTTATATGATTATGTACAGGTATGTGCCACTCAATATGCGTTCCTGACTACTATCCCCTGACTAGGTACCACTTATGGGCCCATTCTTGCACAATCACCCAGAGTATGCATGTGCACTCTGATACAAGGAACATAGACGCTTAAAATATGTTAATTTTCTTGTTTTCTTCAACATATCAGACCGCTGTCGTATTACCGTCGTCATTATTCCATCGTTGCCATGCCATGGTAATTGCTTCCTCCATTGTTTCGTCATTCTTTCGTCATCACGCCAGCGCCGTGATGTCGACAGCAGTCGACATCACGAGACATGATGTTGAATGCAATAGCGGTAGCGATTTCTGAAGCTTACTCAGACCTACAGCAGAAAGAGCAGCGCTGCGGGTCATCTTGAGGTATTTGGCGGCAACTGCAATGGTAACGATGGAAGGAGGTTTTGCAAGCTACCGCTACACCTTTCAGGAGCGCTTGCGATGTGCGAAAGTAAGGCTTTGCCATTTATCTAAGGCATGCCACTCCACCAGCACGCCCCTCTTCAAAGTTAACAACTAAAGCGTTGCAAACTGCAATATTTAAAACTAAGCACAATCTAAGCACAAAAGATATCTCTGCACGCAGTAGGCAGGCCAGCGAAGGCATGTGAGCAATGATATATTGAACCAATTTCTGAATACGACGAGACGCCATTTTTCTCAATGATTTGAAGCGTTCGCTTTCTCTCCACCGGCACCGACCAGCTGGCGCCACGCATCCATCTTTTTGCCCGTTCTCCTCGCGTATTGTTGAAGCTTCTCCTTTTCCTTCCACAGATCTCCTTCGCAACTGCCGCCGATGTACGGGACGAGGAAGCAGTAGCGCACATTCTATTCGCCCCGACATCGATCATGCCGCACCATGGCGATACCGATTGGACTCTCCCTATGCATGAATATTTGTTGCCAAGCTCGCGTTTGCATTATTATTTCGTGCCTCTCGAAAAGACATTGAACGCGCGCTCGGAAACAAAACTTCCGAGGGTATGTTTCGTTATGCTGCAGACTTATCTGCTTTCGCACAGGAACTGTAAGAAGCTCGGTTCCTAAGTGTAGAATAATAAAACTGCAGGCAATGACTAAGTTTTGGTACCATTGAAAAATTAGGACGAACAATAGCAAGCAGCGTCACGAAAGAGCAAAACATACAGGCTCTGTTATTGTTTTCGTCGTTTCGGTGAACAGAAGGTTTAGGAGGGCTAAACAGAGGCAGCAACGTTTGAAGTGTCTGCAAAAAAAATTAAATATACATACTTTTGGGAGATACTTTTTTTTTCCTATTTTCTTCCGACACTGCTTGACAGACTTGATCGCAGCTTGAACAGAATCTGATGCGTTTTGCAGCAATGATAATAATGACAAAAGCGGGATACACAACACAAGACAAAAGGCATACGTGTATATGGTCGTTCTAACCAACACCTTTGGTATGGGAGCCTTCTATGAAATAACCGAACAGCAACTACCAGGCGAAGAAAAATATTGTTTGAATCCTATTGCAACGAATTTATGTCCCTCTCCCCTTTGGTTTACATCGTTCATACATTCTTTTTTTATAGCGTTGAATCTTGTATCTTTGTTGCCCTGAGTATTTGTGCATAACTAACACCAGGAAAGCGCTTTGACAACCACAATATTCACCACTGACGACGGTAAGCAAGGACGTCATTATCATCATCATCAGCAGCAGCAGCAGCAGCAGCATCACCATCACCTTTGTTACGCCCACTGCAGGGCAAAGGCCTCCCCCATACTTCAACTACCCCGGTCATGTATTAATTGTGGCAATGTTGTCCCTGGAAACTTCTTAATCTCATCCGCCCACCTAACTTTCTGCCGCCCTCTGCTACGCTTCCCTTCCCTTGGAATATATTCCGTAATTCTTAATGACCATCGGTTATCTTCCCTCCTCATTACGTGTCCTGCCCATGCCCATTTCCTTTTCTCGATTTCAACTAAGATATCATTAACTCGCGTTTGTTCCTTCACCCAATCTGCTCTTTTCTTATCCCTTAACGTTACACCCATCATTCTTCTTTCCGTAGCTCTTTGCGTCGTCCTCAATTTAAGTAGAATCCTTTTCGTAAGCCTCCAGGTTTCTGCAGAAACCTGGAAGCAAGGACAATGAAAAATTAAATAGCTTCATTGGAAAAGGGGCACAGGAGTGTCACTTTAATCTTGCATACTTGAAAGCCCGTGGAGCCCGCGACGAAGGCCTAAACGACTTTAGGTCGGCATGAAAAAGCGAACAAAGGAATGAAAGTTATGTAGGAAGCGAAGCGAGCCCTTCAATTATATCTTGTTTTTAGCAGCATTTCTTTTTCTTTTTGCCCGTTCAAGCATATACGCAAGTATGAATTATCGCGCACTTCTTTTCTTAAAAATGTATACTGCAGAAGCTAATGTCTGTAATGTACACTGCGTGAGCACAATAAGTGATGCAGCTTGCATTCTTAAGCGGTAATTTACATTTTTGGCGCTCCAGTTACCGTGTTTGAATGGGCCCAATATAGTGATGATCAATGGCAAAGCTTTCCATCCTTGAACGTCGTTACTATCTTCAACAGCCCGTAACTTCTTGCACAAAAATCATTAGACATGGCAGAACTGTGTAACCTGCCGCGTAACAATTTACTGGCACTCGTGCAGGCGAGCATATTTTGACAACAATGACGATGTTAGGGCGCGTGTGATTTCGATGACGGTTACAATTAGTTTGAGAACCAAGATATTTGACTCCCTATTTCATTTACTGAGAGCCAGTATTCTCTGGAATGCTGCAGTTTTAGGTCATATTCAAGAGACTACGCGGTCTGTCCTACTGCCGCCCTAAATTTTCACCAGTCTGGTTTGATAATGTCTCTTTCGCGATAGCTGAGCCAGAAACAACGCACAATTGATAGTGTTTTATCGCTCTATGGCAGATTCACAATTTAAGGCAATGAATGAACAGAAATTTTACTTAGTCGCTATGGTACTAGCGTGAATGTAGCTTAAATTACGTTTCTTCCGTTTCTCCGTTTTCGTAACCATAAAAAGAATGATCATACTTTGATTGCATTGTTGATACTATCCTGCTACGTGCTTATTCAAAGCATTATCCGTCTTTTTTCTCACTCCCTGGGTATTTTTTGTCTGTTTCTTTTTGTCGTTGCTGAGCGGTTTTTTTTTCTACTGCTGGCGCAAAAGCCATAGTTGTAACTTCCACCAGAGATTACATCTTTTAAAAGAAAAATTATTCGTTTGTGGAATAACATTTTCGGCTGCACCAATAATAGCCGTGGTAAAATATGCTATAGGGTCATCTATACTAAAATCATTTGTAATATCTCGTGGTCGATACGTTGATTCTTAAAAAGGCTCCCGGTCAGCCGATGCTAATTTCCGTCGAGAAATACGGGGAGGGTTGTCCTCCTGCGCGATGAACTCTAAAGTTACATGGAAGGAGTCACTTCCAAAAGGATCAATGACGAAACTCTATTCTATGTCAAGCAGAACAAAAGTAGAGCCAATTGTTAGATCTATCGATGAATACGAGAAGCGTTGGACGTTATAATAGGTCGGCTCTTTCTTACTCAGCAGGCATTCACCAGCGATCAGAAGAAAATTTTGAATGAGTCGGTCTCTCGTGTCCCAACGGTGGTCTCCCCACAGCGTGTTGTGGGCATTAAAATCACCTCAGAGTATCAGCGTTACTGCAGTTCCTATATACGAGGTTATGGAAATCTGTTTCTCCAAGTCTTTCTTGTTCTGCCCCCGAGTCAATATTGCAGCCATGCCCGGTGCGCGAACCACCTGCAAGCTCCCGCTGTAGGTCTGAAGCTCGTGGGGGCAGGCTAAAATTTCCGGCAGCCGCGAGCTTCTCTTTTAAAGGCAGCCCCTCCCTCTTCAAGCACCACTCGGTGAACGTGGTGACCGAACCATGAATTTGCGATGCACCCCTTCGGCATCCTCAGCCATCGATGAGCAGGATACCGGGGAACCGCTCGAACCACCCACAATCGAGTGGGCCGCGGCAACTCCTTTCGAAGGAGCTTTCCCTACTTCAACAGCCTCGTTCGTCCTGTTCTCCAAAAGGGTCCCTAAATGAGCGTGTCTGAGTCTCCATGAAGCCCTAGAGTCCGTACCGACGCTTCCCACCGTTTGTAATCGGGACATTAAAGTGTGCGGTTTAACACCCGTAATCTGCACAGTAAGTTAAGAGGGACGCGCAAGTTAAGGGCTTCGGTTAAATTTTGACCACCTGGGTTTCTTAGACTTATGCATAAATTAGTGTACCGGAACAATTTGCATTTCGCTTCCCTCGAAATCCGGCCACCGGGGCCAGAAATCGAACCCCGAGCCTCGTGAAGATCGGCGGAACGCCATGGTCACTGTAAGAAAGACGCTAAGGGAGAAATTAAATATAGTCCTTATGGGTAAATTGCAGACATCTGAAATACCAGACTCATACTTCGCTTCTCGGGCCACGAAGTGGCGGACGCAGCTTTGGCATTAAATGTCAAACGCTACAGCAATCGCTTAGAGAAAAGCAGGGGAACAAAATAGTCGGGATAACATAACAATTATATTTCAGTTTTACTTTTCGCGCTATGTCTGGTGGCTTGGAGGAGCTCAGCTTACGTTATCTAAAGGGTGGGCAGGTTGAAAGAGGCGAATAAGAACGGCATAGAATCAAGCAAAATGGATCGCTACATTGCACAGGTCTAGGATGAATTTTAGATCGCTTTCGGGGGAACCACAACTCTTTTCCCTGTTCTCTCTTCTGTCCCCTATGGTGTCCTTGCGCTATTATTCAAACGTTAAAGCCTCTTTTACGAAGAAGCGCAATGTTACACCCTGCTTAATTTCGGAGGAAACGCTATTAGTGCACATAGTCCACGCCATGCTCCGATAATGGAGCTCTGTTGGGCTTTGAATGCGACAATGCAATTATGCCGAACAAAAGTGGTTACACTGTATCAGGGACACAGCCGTAGCGGGGCTCGTGAAATCCTTTGCGCGTGCTGCCGAGAGCCCGCTTGTATCGCAGAAGGTTCGTGGGCACTACGCCATAGAAATGACCCACCTGCTGATGGCGCCAGACACTACCTCGCGTCACTCGACCTCACCGCACTTTTAGATGGTAGTCACTTCAGCGCTTGCTTCAATCTGCTACGCTCGCGATCCCTATGGAGAAGTAAACATTCCACCTTGTTAAAATAGGTCCTGTATCCTGCTGGCCTAGCCTCCTCACGCCATTTCTCAACCCTAACTGTCGAATGCAGGGTCGCCTTACCAAAGCAAGCGTGAAATTTCTGCAAAAATATACAGATTTTCAGGCCGGCTAAATCGCGATGAGCACAAGTTTGAGCGTTATAGATTATACGCACTACTGCTCAGTGAGCTCTCTCAATGGTGGCCACTCCCGCTTGAATCGACAAACGTACTGCCGAGCCAGGCCTCTCTCGACAACGAGCGAGAAGGTGCATTTACATC
This sequence comes from Dermacentor albipictus, assembly GCF_038994185.2. NCBI lineage: Eukaryota > Metazoa > Arthropoda > Arachnida > Ixodida > Ixodidae > Dermacentor > Dermacentor albipictus. The sequence goes on from NC_091824.1 coordinate 53,570,285, forward strand.
CAATTGCGTCATTCGTCGCGCAAGAACTGCGTCATTTCTGCACGTGACACGTGCATGATGAACTTGTGCCTTCTTTTTTCAACACAGCGATACCAAAGCGCGTGGGAAATAGGACTGCAACAACATAAGCAATTCTAGTAAACATGCTTTCGTTATAAGCAGATGTCGCAAGTGACACCCTAGATGAAACTGAAAGACGCTATCTGTTAAAATTTAGCAACAAAAATACGTAGGTTCAATACACAAAGCAAAGCCATGACAAAAGCCCACGAACCTAATTGCCTGTGAAATACAAGAATACTCCCGAGTATAAGCTCATTTACATGGAGCAAAATTCCGCTTATGTAGACACACTTTCTAATTGCAGAAACAAAACAAAAGAAACATGTACAGTCGGCGTTACTCTTGTGTAGGGCGCGAGATCGGCGGCTGCCAGGGTGCTCAGGAGCCAGCTTGCGACGTCTATAACGGTGGCTGCTAGGCACATGTGCTAGCGTTATACGTCCCTGGTTGCCTCTGGAGCGGCCCGTAAGCTGCCGTTCCGGTGCTCTACACAAGTGTGATGCCGATTGTGCAATCGTCAGACACTCTCTAAAGCGTTCAAGCACCGTGCTTTGGAAAGCCCTGGCGCCATCGGCCGATATTGCCTGGTTCAAGATAGCTTCAATCTGAACATGCGGCACCGAAATGACAGAACTGCCCTAATCATTTTCATCGCGCCTGTTACCAAGGTTTCAACAGCAGCGATCCCCTGCGATCACCGGTGCGGGCGTCGCAGGCCGCGGAAAAAAAGCACAGACAACATGCCTCGGAGTACAGTACCCCGACAGTTTTGCTTCGTGTTATATTTGCTTTTGCTCCCACATTCTGCAGCACCATCATCTGCGATCGCAAATAGTCACAGCTGCTGAAGCCTGGGTAACTGGTAAGAAAAAAAAAAGAATTAAAAAAATCGGCACACACCTTACCACGTGAAGGCGAAAGCCTGCGGCGGACTTGGTAAGCCCGCTAGTACAAGCAAAATTGCCGCGCGACTGGCCGCTTGAAGCACTTCGTGTGAATCGCGGGCTTCTTTCACGATCGGAAAAAGACTTTTACGTAGCACTTATCGGCGAACAGGAATCGCTATCGGGAGTTTTTCATGTTGCTCTACAATTTTCTCATTAACAAGTTTCATGTAATTATAATATTTGGGTGATTAAGAGTAATGTAATTAAGTGGAAGTAAAGAAACATTATGAGTATCTCCAAGCGATGGCAAACATTACCTTGTTTCCGCTCAGCTACGTGGCGTTTGCATATTTTTATAAAAAAATGTTTTCCTCAAGTTACGTGGAACACGCTGTATACGCTGTTGCACTTTGCCTTGTTACAACTGTGATAAGCCCTTGCCCAGTCGTGTACGCTACAATTCACAAAGTAGCTCTACTAACAGTATGACACAGTTAAGAGCTACGTTAAGCTTGGCTAGAAGTAGCAACCTTTGGTTGTTGTGGTGGGGCCGTGATGATTTTGTCTCATTTACGAAGACTTTCTTGCACTGACCTCAGCTTAACAAAACTTTTATGGATGTGAAGTAGGTAGACTCAAAACGAGATAAACTAGACCATTGCTAATTTGTGACCAGTACAATATATGAGAACGAGGAAGGCACATTCATATGATGGCAGTCAAGAGCCACGCCCACTCAACAAAAGCATATACACGCGAGTAATCGAACATTTTCAAGTGAAAGCCACAATAATGCTTTAGCACCGGTATAAAACCAATGCGAAAAAGTTAGCACAGTATGTAAGCGCCCGAGATTGAAAATCAAGCAGCCGTTTTGCGCGAAATGTAGGCCCTTATATTCACGTCAGTTAAGAATGAAGCTACGGCAATCTTAAATACCGCTAGAAGTAAAAAAGCATGTCATGGAAAGCAACGAAATACACAGGTATAGTGGCAAGAGCATTACTCACCCTTGAATGGCCGGACTGGCAGCATAGTTCACAAAAAGCACAAAACAAGTAGTGTGGCGAGAAGAAAGGCAAGGGTGGAGAGATGCTTCGCTCGACACCAACACTGTTCACAAAGTATACGGCAATAAGCACGGATTTTCGTAGTTTCTGGTGCCCTGAACAATATTCGTCGACCACACTGGTGTACCACACAACTGCGGCGCAGCGACCTTCATATTTCGCGTAAAAGCGAAGCACACGCTCGTCAACATAATTGTTTCATGGAGCGACAGGCCTGCTAATAGCAGCGTTCAAAAAAAAAAAAAGCAACGCCATTCTCAAGTCTGCGCGGCGCTTGGACTGGAGCTAGCTCGAAAATCACGCAAAATGAGTCTTCTGCGTCGGCGAGACTGAGCCACGTGACCAAGATTGCGGGTTCGCGTGACATTTACGGTAGCACAGGGTCTGTCTTATCTTGAAAGTGCTGGATGCGGCGGCCACTTCAAACGACAAACTCGGCTTGCTTATTTGCAGCGCGCATTAAGACAGTGACGCGATGGGGCAGAGACCGACCGCCGCGCAAGATGATTCTTCGCTTCCGCGCAGTTTATATTTAAACAGGAAGCACACTACATGAATGACGTGTGTTGCGAAAATGGAATGTAAATATTCAGCGTCAGTCTATCAGTCTGTAAAACAATTACGTTAATGTTTCAAGAGCTTGAATAGTCAGCTAATTATTTACTTACAGTGCGCTAATTGCTTACCAGAGAGAAAATCATGGAATTTATGCAAAAGAATTGTGAGATACACTGAAGAAGACTAATCTACGAATGTTAGACAACTTTTTCTAAAGATTGATACCATTTTTTTTAACTTGGACGCACGCATAGTTCGCTATTAGCGATTCTTCGAAGCATTAAATGAACACACCTGCGGCTCCCAAGACTTTTTCGTTAAAGAAGGCCATTTGCACCTAATCCTTGCTATTTCAATTTCTTTAGCTAACTATATTCCCCTTTTCAATCATTACCGCTGGTGGCGCGTCATAAATGAACACAGAGAGCTTGTTATTATAACTAGCTGTCCGTGTACCTCTTCGGTTCTCGTGTTGAGTACTTTAGGTTGAATACATGAATGAGAGGTGGCGCCATTATAGCTCAAAATTAATATATTGTTATTTTTTTTTTCATCCCCCCTGACAACTATTTCTGATGGTCGGGAACAAGTCTTGTCATTTACTGCGCTCTTTGCTTTGCTGAATTTTGAAGAACGTCTGAAGGTTACTCTATTATGAAGTTTACGAAAGATATTTCACCTTCGCTGTGTGGTACGATGTTTCTGTACGTGTTATTTTGTTTCTACACCTCTTCACGCACGAACTTGCCTCACCGTTATTGAGTGTATCGTAATTTTATATTTTTCAGAGAACGTGCAGTGGATTCACGAAAAGAAAATAATAAAAAAAATATTCTGGCTAATACCAACAAATATATGAGCCACCTCAGGGTAGCCGTGCTAACTGATTGAGTGCAATGTGCTCAGAATTATCTGTTTTAAGACAACAGTTAAAATTATTCTTTTTCGTAGATGAGCGTTATCGGCGTTTCGTATATGCGAAAGAAGGTGTGTTCGCCTAATAATCCAGGCCAATACGTGGTCTTTCTCATCAATGTTATAACTGCCTCTTTAAAAAAGGCAGTTATTTCTTGCGGTGCATTCTGCGCTAAAACTTCGTATCTTCGTATAAGTATCTTCGCTCTTTCATCTCTCGCTGTGCTAGTTCTCTTGGTTACGAGGACGCCGAGGGACGGTGCGGCCATAATCATGCTGCTGAACGCAAAGCAGTACACTGTTCGGACACAGCTGTATCTCGACACGTAGTCCAGCGCCCCATGCTTTGCACGATTGTTGAGTCGTAGTGCAGAGTATAAACAATGAGTACTTCATAAAAACAGGGCATTTCATCTGGTCGAAAGCTCCGCTTGATAGGCGCCATATGAAACTGGTGTTTTGAGTCAATGAATAATTTCTAAGAAATATATCGGTGGCTGTGCAGCATCTTGATGTCACAGCCACGCAGACTTTTGCATGCCATACAAAAAAAAAAGCCAGCACGTTTTTCAAACCAGGTCTGACGTTCTTGACTAAATCATTCTTCAAACTATTTAGAATCGCGTTCTTCAAACAAAAGGCATGAAACACAATATTCAGAATCCCTGGCCTTTATCTTAAATCTCATACTATTATATTTTAAAAGCGCAGAAGAGTATCAGTGCTTAAATCTTTAATGACGTAATTTTACTGCCGCGGCTCCTTACGGGTGGTGTTGTGGTGCGTGTGAGAGGCCATTACGTGTCTCACACGGCATGTTAAAGCTTTCGACGCACCCGCGTACGTCGCATCCGCGTTAGTCGGATCAGTCTATAGTTAGAACACCATCCGGGGGACTCGTGTGCAACGCTAAATCTTTGCTATCCAAGTCAGATGGTGCTTCTCTTCGGGCGAAAGTGGCAATATTTTTTCCCCTGTCCATAAAACATAGCATGACAAGTAATCCTTGCGGTATGTTACGCGAAAAATTATAAGTATTACTTTACAGCCATTGTGCACCTTTCCATCATAAACGTAAAAAGGAATTATATATGTACTTATATAACGTAAACAGAGAATTTCCCGACATCTAAACAACTTAGAAACACGCTTCTCTGTTCATGCGTAGCAGACCGATGAGGCAGTTGACTGACAGCTTCTTCGGGCCACAAGCTTGCCACTGTTATCGTGCAGCGTGCTGTACACGAGCGGTCGGTCGTGCCGCACAGTGCTGAATGAATTATTGAAACGAAGGAGTCTACGATACTCTTACCCTAGCAACTTGATTCAAAGGTAATATAATCATTTATTTACGAATAAGAAGAAAGAAACTAAAATAAAAGAATAAGGTAGCGCGCATTAGGTCGAACTTCGTTTCCTTTTGCTTTGGTCGTCCCAATGAACGAATGGGCGTCAAGAGACGTAGAGATGAGATTCCGCCAAACCCAGTAAGCGTTTCAAAGGCGTGAATAGAAAGTGTTTCTCGAAACGTAGTACAAGATAGCGGCAACGATAAATAATAGGCATAGAGTAGACGGGACGGAGGGGTCGCTGAACGAACCTTTCTTACCTATATTCACATGTGTGTCTTGTTAATGTTTGTAATGACATAATTTTTGCTCGTCCTTTTCTTTCACTTAATAATTCCAATAATAATCAACCATCGATTCTTTTCACCTTTAATTATGCATCGTCAAGTGTACGCGATTTTAACTTTTATTTATGTATTGCCAAGTGTATGTAATGTGGTGGTGCCTACTATCTGCATTGCTTTTATTTGTCCTTATCCCATTTCTTTGTTCCTTGTTTGTTTGTTCCGTCATAGAAAAGTCTCTTGATTGATGATTGTAAGTATTATTTATATGTAATGTTCTTTGCGTACGGTTGATTGCGCTACTCACTGCCACAATGTAACACGGGGGCTAAGGGCACCTCAAGCTGCCTCATTGCAGCTTTTATCTTAGCCCTCGTCATTGTATTTTAGCAATGAAAACAAATAAATAAAGAAAGAAAGAAAGGATGCTCCAGAAGAGAGGAGTCAGAGTAAAGGAAACATACTTCCCAAAGAGAGTGGCCGAAAGAAATACATAAATACGAGCCCATACAACACCTTAGCGTGGTCTCGCCACAGTGACCCTGATCCACGTTCACATTACTTCGGTCGGGAGATCGTGCAGCCGTGAAGGAATCGTTTGGAAAGTGTGAGAGGAGGAAAACGATGTGCTCTCTTTCAGTCTCGGCGACCGACTCGTGCGACGGAGAGAGTCTACACTTTTCTTTTTCATGTTATTTAAGGAACACAAACTGCTATGCAGGGCCGCTTTTTTTCTGTCTTACGACGTCTATCCGGTGAGAAGCACGCCAGAAAATGGGTCCGAGCATTAAAATGTGACTAACTTTTGTATGTCCTTAATCCCGCTGTCTACTTTGCTGAACTTATGGGAAACAAACGTTATACGATTTGATGCTGGCGCACCGCGTAGATTGCTGGAGAGTTTCAAGGGACTGCGTGGCGAGTGTTCTTTCCCACACCGACACAGCATCGCCACCTGAGGGCGAATCGATAGGCCAGGCTGGTAATGCGAGAGAAGTGCGCTACAGTTGGTCGCGTTCTAAGTTTTACTGGCAATCTTTCTCGTCGTCATCGTTATTATCGTTGTTGTTGTTGTTCAGTTGTCGCTCACGTTAGGACTCTCCGATATTAATAAACGAACCTTTTAACAACGCACTACTGCAATAAAGTCAAAAACACCTATGAGGTGCCTCAGAAAGGCTGGACAACGTTTTGAAAGCAGAACATATTTTCGTCAAAGGAAATAAAAGCCTTTGATGGGGATACGCCCTCCTATCAAAGCTTTGGCCAGCCTTTCGGAGCTACCTTATCCCTGTTTATAACCTTTATACCTCAGTGTGCTTCTCCATCTGTCGACCACGTTCCTGATTTTCGACTTTAAAATATTCAGGAATGCTGCACACAAAATGTTTAATAAAGCACTAAAAAATATTTTTGTTTTCATAAACATCAGCGTAGGCATCACATGAGCACCCTTTTTTGACACATGGTAAAAAGAACAACAGACATGAAATCGGACTGTATATTAATAGCGTGTTCTTAGAGCCAGCTGTTGTATAAATGCAAGAAATGATCAATTTCGTTGTCTTTCTTCTCTGCTTGGTCGTTCGCAAAGATTGATGGCGTACTGGGTTGTCAGAGCTGTCTGTATTTCTTAACTATTGAAGTGGTAGTGATGCTTTTGATGCATATGCCAGTATTTATACAACATGTAGCTTTTGCCGCTGACTTCTAACAATGAAAAAAAAAAGCGTAGTCGCTACCTATGAGCGCAGTTTTTAAGATATTTTAAGCCTCACGGTGATATAGGCTTCAGTAAGTTGAACGCTGTAAATTGAAACTGTTAGAGCGTATACCATTGTGCAGCTCCAGAACAACAAAAAAGACGCTCACTGTCACTGCCTTACAAGACCAGACAGGTGAATCCCATATACTTTTTGGGCAGGGAGCAACGCCTACATCGGTGCACAGATGAATCGCGGCTTCCTTGCTGCACGCTGTAGAGATGGAGAAAAACTCATTCGGCCATGTTTTTCTAGGTTTGGTTTTTTCACTTTGTTTCCTTCAGCTCCTTAAATGCGTTACAAAGTCAGAAACGGCAGATTTTAGTCCACGAACGTGCGCTGCAGTTTCTTTCATCGCTCATGGTTCGATAAAGAAAAATGGCCAGGCTTAACTTGGTTAAGCCAAGAATGCGTTGCATATTGCGCGAGTTGGGGCCCAGCTTTTCCTCCGGCTGTCGTGACGTCACGTCACCTGGTTGCGCTAAAGGTCAATGGTGGCTGGCCGCGCCCAAGGGCTGAACTGAGTGATTGCAATATGCAACGCATAAAAACAGAAGCAACTTAATAACTAACATAGCAAACTTAAAAGAGAATAGACCCACATATGAGACGCGCAGCAATGAACAATGGCTCATACCCTCAATGGTGGCTGCCCGGCCCCGCCCAAGGGCTGAACTGAGTGATTGCAATATGCAACGCATAAAAAAAAGCCTGCATCGAATTTCTCTTCAGCAGCTTCTCTCCCAAGTTTGCACGGCTGCGCAGTGTTCATGTCACTCGAATTTTCTCGTCAATGCTACCTTCCGGCTATAAATCCCTTGAGTCCACTTTAGAGAGAAAATCCAGCCCTCACTCTACTCGCGTCTCTTCCTTCAAAGCCGCACCTACTCTATCTCTGTGTTCTCTTTTTGTTTCTTTACCAGGATGCATAGAAAAACAACCTGGAAAACAAGCTGTCAAGCACACAAATAACCTTCGTGAGGCATCGTACATCTTTCTTTTTCATCTCGTTCTGCCAAACGAAGTATATTACAAAGAAGCAAGCTTATATGGCGACCAACTGGCGGCGAAGTTTTCCTGAAAACTTTTTCGGGTTGGCGGGTAGGAGTCGAGCTCTTTCTTGACTACTTCGTTCTTTCACTGAGCACCGCTAATTCTTGGTTTCCAGTCCTCCTTCAACTATCATATTTTCTCGGCACCATAGCGCAGAGCCTTCCAGGTGAGGTAACGACACTCCGTAGAATGCCTAATGATGAGAGTTATTAGATTTAGTTCCTTTGAGTTCTGCCTGCCCAAAACCTTTCTTTTCTTTTTTTTTGTTGTACGTGCTGCTCAGAAACGTACACAACTTGCAGGCGTCTCACTTTTTACATTGTGCGCATGTGTTCCTCTGCTCGTGTGCCTCATTGTAGAAGTCGAGTGACTTCCGAGTATGTTAGATAGGGATCTTGATTGTTTTGATTTCAGCTAACATAAATGTTTTTAATACGTCTTTATTTGTGTGTGTGTGTGTAGGTGTGTGTGAGTGTGTGCGTGTGTGTGTGCGTGCGTGTCTGTGTGTGTGTGTCTGTGTGTGTGTGCGTGTGTGTGCGTGCGTGCGTGCGTGTGTGCGTGTGTGTGTGTGTGTGCGTGTGTGTGCGTGCGTGCGTGCGTGCGTGCGTGTGTGTGCGTGCGTGTGTGTGTGTGCGTGTGTGCGTGTGTGTGCGTGCGTGCGTGTGTGTGTGTGTGCGTGTGTGTGTGTGTGCGTGTGCGTGCGTGCGTGCGTGCGTGTGTGTGTGTGTGTGTGTGTGTGTGTGTGTGTGTGTGTGTGTGTGTGTGTGTGTGTGTGTGTGTGGGTGGGTGGGTGGGTGGGTGGGTGGGTGGGTGCGCGCGAATACATGTGTGCATTTCACATTCGGTATTACACTTGGCGGCCTTCCATTTCCTTGTGCCATTATGGCCATAAATCATTCTTTACCATGAGTCCAGTTCAGACGTAAATCCTACAACGTAAAAAAAACACAAAATCAGGCACCTTAGCATGATACGGTGAGCGCCAAAAATTGGTTATTGGGTTTTACGTGCCACAACCACGCTCAGATTATGAGGCACGCCGTAGTGGGGGAGTCCTGAAACTTGGACTTCCTGAGGTTCTTTAATGTACATGAAAATCTAAGTAAACGGGTGTTTTTGCATGCTGCCACCATAGAAATGCGACCGCCGTGGCCAGTATTCGATCCCGCGCCCTCGTGCTTAGTAGCCATACACCATACTGTGAACTAGCACTTTAAGTTGTACAAGCTGCAACGTGTGCTGTCTGTTGCTCCTCTAAAGGTGTTTCTTTGGCAGAACACGGAGCAGCGCAACGTCAACAGTCAGGACAGTCACAGCTTCCAAGCACGAGAGCCGTTGCAGAGCAGAAGCGCTCGACCCACTATCGTTTTGATCCAGTAGCGCTGAACCCACTAGTGTCTCTCTACTTACACTCCTACTGAATCAGGAATAAAAGTTAAGCATTTATCTTGCGGGGAAAATGGCAACAAGTACACATAAAATCTATTTGATGTTCGTGCGTGTAAATTTTTACATGCGTATGGTAATTGTATTTTTTATATCGCGGTAGCAATTATATTTAGATTCTAGGCGGATTTTCGCCGTCGTAGTCACCACCGCCAGCATGAGTATCATCATGAGTCTCCGTACAACGTCTAAATGTGACATGATGCCGGTGTGTGCCGTATGTGCAATGAGAATCGTGCGAGAATGAGTCGAGAAGATGGTGGCTCGGTGCGCGCTACCCTAGCGCGCGCAATACTGAAGGTCACGTGGTCAAGCGCTCGAGCAGTGCAGAGGTAGAGCGAGGGGTTGTAGGTGCGCGCGTCCTCTTGCCCGGCCATGAGTGGACACGGCCGTCTTGCGTGGCTGAGCGTATACGCGGCTCGCGCGACCGATCATGGAGGGAATCCGTGGTGGGTGCAATAGTTTAGGAAGCTCAGATGGTTAATGACTTCATGTGCGCTGTCGTCCTGCGCTTCGTAGTGTTGGAGGTCGCTAACCTCAAGTTTAGGGACGCGTTAAAGCGAGTGGGTCGCTGGCGGCGCTCTTCATCACACCTTCTTTGTGACAGCAAGTTGACGCGTCATCGAGTGAGAGCTGTTCATGTTGGCCTGTGCGCGCCTGACATCATGCACGTTAATTGATTTGGTAGGTGAATATTTCCGGCCATCTATACGACCGATTGAGCTGCGAGCCTTGCTGCATGTATATAGTTGTTTCAACCTTTAGTATCGCTACCAATGTCTCACGATATGCCTCATATCCCTAACTTTCTTCTCTTCTCGTTCCCTTTAAGTGCACTAGCAGGCTGGGGCATTGTTGCCACAGGTCGACCTCTCTTCATTTCCTGAATTTCACCTGCCTCTTTGATTGCTGTCCCAACGTCCCTGCACTGGCATGTAGACAACCAGCTACTAGCACGCATGCGTGGCTACAGCGAAGAAAGGAGACAACTAAAATGAGACTACCTGTTGTCAGTTTATATTCTCGTCAAGTAAGAGGATATGCAACGCGCCTCGTTATTTGAGGAGGTTTCACTGGCTGAAATTCCATCATTACGCCGGCCACTGAACTAGTTTAAGGGACATACGTTCCATTTCATGCAATAGTGCACGAATTTCACTATTCGGTTATTGCTTGAATGTCTCTCCGTTAAGTTTTTTGGGTGGCTTGGTGGTTGAACACGCCTTAATGCAAGGTTTCGGCCTGTTTATTTATGAGAGAGAGGGAGAAATAGAAGACAGGAAATGCAGGGAGGTTAACCAGACGCACGTCCGGTTTGCTACCCTGCACTGGGGGGAAAGGGGTATGGGGATTAAGAGAGAGAGGGCACAGTTTCGCGCAAAGCTGAAAGTTCGCACCGAGTCTACGCACGGTCCCCAATACCTGTCGACTTAAAGTATTTCAAGAGCGCCTTCGTGGCTTTCTGCGCCATCGATGCGTACGGCCAGGGTCGAAGGTACTTCATTACGGAAAATGGTCTAGAGTCGAGCTGGTTCAGTGCTGCCCGGAGATGTTCGTGCTCGACGTCGTACTGGGGACAGATACATAGGATGTGTTCAATCGTCTCTGAGGTTCCGCAACAGTCGTACATTAGTTTAATTTATGAGGGTCATTTCTGTGTTCGAATAACCCACTGTTCCGTCGCCAAGAATGTTTTCATAGCTGTGAATATTTACCCTTTCTTTGCGTATTTCATTTGTCTTTGCTTATTAAATGATACATTGCAACGTATCGACATGTAGGCAGCGCATGCTATAGAATGCTGTTAGTAGTAAACAGGAACTCATACCATCTATTTTAACTCTGTTTATGTTAACTGAATATAATACACTTGATCAACCGTGTAATTCCAGAATCGCACGATTTTCAGTCGGTAATGGATACTCTGAATGAAGGAGAGTACATCAGAGTAACAAGTTATTTGAACGACGAATTACCAACCAGAGGCCTTCAGGCCGTATGAATGAAATCCTTGATAAATCACTGGAGATTTAGTTGAGGAGAACATTACTTACGATGATTTCCTGGTACAGGGTATTCATTTAGCCAATTTTTTTTCAGTAAAATGGCATACATCCGGGTATTTTCAGATACCTGAACATGTTTATACGACTTAAACCCTCCTAACTTCTCCTGGTGAAGCGGTTAAACGAAATAAAGCAATGTGTTAATTTACCAGATCAATAAATTTGTTGTAATTTTTTTTTGCTTCTCATAACCGAGCGCAGCAAATTTTCCTCAAAGAACCGTAGTCTATTCGGCTCGCACAAAATATATCAATAACGTCTGATTTAGTTGCTACGTTTGCTGGTGATACTGGTCAGAATTTGTGTAAATAGATTATCCAAATATAACAGCCCTTAATTTTATAGGCGCGAGCACAAATAAACAGAGAGTTCTCGAAACAAGCATGACGGAACTATATTTTATTATTCTCGACAAGCCTGCTAAGTTGACGTAGCTACTCTCCGAAGCCCTTTATCGAACACTTTTCGCCTATTTTCTGGTGATCGCACACCCGTAATTGCTGAGCACTTCGAGTGTGTCACCGCCGCTCGCCGTGCATCGGCAGCATACATTGCACTGGTTTTCAAAGATGCGACAGGCCTAAGGTCAGGGTAATTGGCCACAGCTATAAGCCATACAAATAAAACTCCGAGAAGCCTGTAAAGAATGACGGTAAGAAATTGTGACAGGCACGGAACGCAAATCATCGCTCGCACTCTTTCCTCGACAGCTGTCGTATAAAAGATTCGAGAAATACGACGTCAGCCGTTTCTTTGCCTGTGCGAGCAGCCACTCACAGTGCGTTACGTTTCTTACTGAGAAAACGCTTTTATCTGTGGCGGTGCTTTCTTTAACCTTCGGAATGCGCGACGTTCTGCAAAAGTGAAGATAGCCGCAAAGGTCGAAGCCTACGACCTTTCTTGGTTTCTTCATCCCCTTCTGCATGCTCCACTTGAAATTTGTAGCCGAGAACTAGAAGCTTTGGATTACTGGGAAGAAGGGGCCCATATAATACATACCACCTCCCCCCCAGACAAAGAGAGAGAGGGGGTAAAAGGTTGAGGAACGCGTAAAATAACAACTTTCAGAAGCTAGGGTTGGCCTTCGTCAAATACCACGCCCAACCACATGCGTACTTGAAGGCAGCGGCGTGTTGTACCTAGAAAAACACCGCAAAACGCACCTCTCAGCACTCTAAAAACTAGGAAGGGTATCGCAGGAGTGAAGCGGCCGGTTCACTCTTCAAAGCGTCGTTTTACTCTCGCAAAATGTCGAGGAGAGTGAAATGCATTGTTCACTCTCTCACCAAGGAGAGAGTGAAATGTGCTTTTCACTCTCCCCTTCAGAGAGAGAGAGTAGTTCTACTCTTGCGGCAATAGAGAACAAAACGTAGCGTAATCTTCTGCTTCAACTGTAGGTGGCTGGCCCCGAACATGGCAATGTATCATTCATGCACGCTCGCTGAGCAAAGAACACATCGTTTTACTTCTTAGAGAACAGGCCGCCGCAGTTCAAAGGAATGCGTAGCGAGCGCTCTACTTTTTCACTCGGAGTTGTACACGGCGCGCGCGCGCGCTCAAGATCGCGGAACAACACAGCACCGGAGAAAGGTGATCCATACAGCGAGCAGCGTCGCAGGCCTGCAGCCAGGGGAGATCGTGTATCAGCGATCTCGCGTTGCCACGAAAACACGGCAGTCGTTCGTCATGCCTTGGATATAACAACAAATCCTCCACGGTAAGTGAATTCTAACTTAGGTGCACATTCTCCGTATATGTCATGTTATCGCCAGGAAGTCGTCGCTGCGCTTAGCCGACGCGATTGACAAAGGACTAGGCATACGCGCTGTGTCTCTCGATGTCAATCGAAAAAGCCAGTCGTGGCGATAACTGCATGTGATTTTATCACTTTGCCGTTGTCCGTAAGAGCTTTAAAGATCGCAAACGCTGCCAGAACTATGGTATGTTCAATAAGACGCCAGGCGAGAGGACGCTTAAAATGGTTCGTTCACCAGCCCGTGATTCCGAGCCTATGCGGAGCGTGATTAGCCTGCGTTTTGTGTGTTTGAATTTATTCAGTTTGGCAGTCTACTGTGTACGGAACGCTGTTGAACTAAGGAATCACATAACAGAAGGCGTCGTTTTGCTGGCAGCGTGCTTTTTTATAAATAAACCGCGCGCTTGACGGTGTTTCGCGCAGGGGGAATCTGCGACCACTGAAGTTACGTGCAGCACCAGTGCTAGTTAGAAACTTTGCCGCAGGCATTCAGCTGCATGCTGCAAGAGGTCAGTTAAGCGCGTTATCTTGAACTTTCTGAAAACGCATGAGGAATCCATGTTTTATGCTGAAAAAAGTATAAACCCCATATATAAGCGATCTTGCGCGCGGCAGCTACAAGCGACGCGATGGAGATGGCTGTCGCGTTCGCTCGTCGCCTACAAGTCGTACTCCGTGCGAGCGACGATATTGAGCGACGCCTCCCCGGTGTTGCCGGCATGAGGGCTGCAATCACGCGTGACGCGTGCTTTAGTAATTTACGTTGATGTATTTTACTATAAAAAGTAGCATAAAATATTTCCGGAGGTCTTGCCGTAGTTTCTTATCCTTGCACGTATAAAAATTGAATTATTTGCTCGTTCCGCGCGACAATCGGTAGTATTTGAGCGATGTAGTACATCCAGTTCCGGCTTCGCGCTATTGGCTAGTCGCTCATAGCACTTTCGGGCGACGAGCGACGATTTCTAGATTTCCAGAACCAAGCCATCTGTTCAAGCGACGGCCCGTTTTGTCGCTCGAAGCCGCGGCTCGTCGCCGTCGCACACTAAATCGCTCTCACAGTGTTTATCCCTAAGACTTAACTGTTTTTGCTCATGTATTGAAATGGTGTGATTATAGGTAGGTCTGGTTTTGTCTCCTGTTGCGGTTTTCGTGCACGGTGCGAAACTGAAAGTATGCTTATGTCTACGAACTCGGTGAATTGTCGAGCAGCTAGTTATGCATCGGCATTGAATATAACGGCTGCTGTGTGGAATTACAATTGCAAGGGCGCTTTGCATACGCTTGTTGTTTTGGACATGCCTGTGCATTTGCTAATATGAGTTGGCGTGTCAGAGTTATGTCATATGAATAGCTAAATCAGCCTTCTTCTGGGGGTTACAAGTGTAATGTGTGTATTTTGCTATTGCATGGCAGATCAAAATGTGTTTATCGCTTGAATATTTTTAGTAGAGAAATAATATCAAAATAAAATGTTGCTTTGATTCCGTGTTACCAGTCTGTCGTACACAGAACAACAGGTTGGTGTAATAAACTAATAACTGCGGTTTAACTGCAACTTTTACATGCCTTCAAGAATCTAAAATGCTAAATTTCAAACTGCAGCAGCAGTCGGGTCTGTCAAAAATGAACTCCATTGCGCACCTCATACATGAAAATAAGTTCATGCCTTTTAGTAAGCTTAGATGCAGGCTGCAGTGAGCTTTTTTGTTAGTATTGAAATGTGGGTAAGCTTGCCATAATAAGCCTTGTTGCCCTTTTTTATAGGCATATCCATATATCCATTGAACTCAAGGATAATATTTTCATCCCTACTGAGCATCATGTTTGCAGCTATAATCCTCAAATTATGGCTTCAGCAGTGGCACAACCAGGGATGGTGCGGGGGGCACACTGGGCACGTGCTTAAGATGTGTCACAAGTGGTGTTTGCGATACACCAGACTCATGACAGACCTATGATGTCTGAGAATGACCAATATTCTATTCATTAGCAGGAGTATTCTAACATTCGTGCCAAACGAGGATGAACTGTCCGTTATTTCTTGTTTGTTTGAATCTAAAATTGAAGTTAATTTAGCAGTTGACTGTTGCAGTCATTTGGATGTTTTGCATGCATTTCACTAAGAAGACTAAGAGCTAAGACTTTCTTTTATTGCCATGGCCTTGACTGTCTTGATGTTGTTTTGCACCATGCCCTTGTGTTGACTTTTGCATACAATATTTTCAGGCACCCGCTTTATATAACGCAAGAAAGCAGCTGCAAGGACACGAAGATGTGAAAGAGCCAGTGCAGAGGAGCCAATGCCAAAAAATCAAAACACATTGGCATGCAATTTGGACAAGAAAACTAGTATGTGGGTATATTGGGTGTACCATTTGACCAAATGTAAACAAAATCAAGATACAGTATGTTACACCAAGATGAAAATTCTTACATGCTCCAGGCAGTCATCTTAACATGGTATATTTATGTAATGTCTCCGATTGGAAAGTCAAATCAAGTATGCTCTCTGGAGACAAACACATAGCAGCAAGTGTCATTGAAAGGTTAGAAATGTTTTAAAAAAGCTGATTAGTTCTGAGAAGTGACTGCTTTTTGTCTTGTCTCTCAACAGATACATCCATATGATAAAAAAATAGTGGTACAATGAAATTGCATATTTGCTTAGTGACATGATACATACTTGCAATGAGCACTGTGCCTGTGTTTACTATAAAAAACAACAGCCCATGCTTGGTTAGGCTAGGCCCACTACAACATGCAGGCATGGGTGATTGGCACTTTTTTTTATTTCTGTGTCGTGAGGTTTATTTACGTGCGTATAGGTGCAATGGCACGCAGTATGGCTAGTACAAAAAAAGGGGGGGGCTCAGATATATGTAGCTCACTGTACACGACACAGGGCAAAGGAAATCCGTGTTCAGCAACTGTGTTAAATGCCATGTACGTAAATTTTACAACGCGACTCATTCGAAGCGCGCACAGGCGCATATTGCAGAAAAGTTTTCCAGGGTACATAATTTAGTGCGTCATTTACACTAATTTTGCTCTAACCACAAGACATAATGATTTGAATATACTGCACGGAAAAACCTAGAGCGAATTAAATTGTGTGTCAGCTTCGTGTGTATACATAAAGTCATTCCTAAGCATTAGGTTTTTCGCGTAATGCATTACCTGTTGACAGCCTATCTTATCATGTGTACTCTGTTTACATTACAGTTGTTTATTAGTTTACTCATTTGTTTTGCAACTTATGAAATGCCGGTGTATATATACTTTCAACATTTGACATAACCCTGTATGTTTTGTAGGGACAACCCAGGACGTGCATTTCTCAGCACCCAATCAACTGCCAGAAGTGACTCGAACACAGACCACCAGTAAGTGGACATCAGTTGCAATTTCACATTATGAAGTTGGCTGCTGCCTTGTACTGAGGCTTTTTTTTTAATGAGATGGTGGTGTCGTTCTAATGTACATGACAACAAAGGTGCGATCATGTCTCACAGAGGCATATATAGTTGCTATTCTCTGCGAGGGACGTGTTCTCGTGTTCGTGAAGCATTTGTGTTTGGCAGTATTGTCGCCCAATGAGTCAGATATAAACACTGTAACTCGCCACTGCCGGCAAGTAGTTGCGAGAAACACGATATAATATGATGCTGTAAAGTTATTTCATTAATTCGAAGGAAAATTTTGCAGCGGGAAAAAAGGTTGCTATTCCAGGTAAACATGTCTTTTTCTCACAAGGTATTTAACCAAACTGTGGATGCGCGAAATTCGTGACTTATGAATAGATTTTAATTCATCCTTTAGTAATGCTTCTAAAAGAGACTAGAAATAGCATGTGACTACCTCTCCAATCAGCAGATCATACACTTACAGTCATAAGTGGTAGTTCCATGCAGTCTCGCACTCTATATAACCTTTCCTTTTAGCACCATTGGAACTGGCGGCTGCGTTTTCAGAAGGAGGAGTGCACTTGGCACTGTATATGTATGTGTGAAGTCGGTTTTCTTTGTATGTGTTGGCTCACTGATACAAACAGTGCAAAAATCAGTTGTACCATGAGGCTGACGACACCTTCTGCTGCTAGAAATGCGGCACTTCATATTTTATAGTACTGCATGACATTTAAATCAAAGCTAGCACATAAAATGATCAAAAAAACTAACCGCTGTTATAGCTATTTTCCTCAAAGAAAGCTTGTCCTTTACGGGCTGTGTTAATCTGAGCTCTCCACCGATGTTTCAGTAGTGAATCCCTTAGTGAGTGAGAGATTGGGGGAAATTAATTGTGTTAGTCTTTAAATGGTGTCCTAATTATGTGTATTTGTTCCAACAAAGTTGTCTAGATTACTTTATTGTGTAGTGTAAAACTTATGAAACCATAAGCAACTAGTGAGTTACTAACATGCATATGCATTTGTTACTATACAGGTGGCACTCGGCTGTACCACTGCAGTGCTGTGGAAATTGCCAGCACCAGCGGCTTTGCAACAGCTGTTTCACAGCATGTCGGTATGTGCTAACTTATAGTTATGTTGGGATGGGCTAGTATTATGGACTACTGCTACTCTGTATTGTGACAGATCCATATGATAAGTGATGTAATGGGCACAGTGAAAACCTGTGAATGTTTTACTATGGTAAATAAAAAGGCTCTCCTTTTCGTCACTGGAGCAGGGGAGAATAGCATGCAGGCACTCCTGAATGTACATATATTTCAAAACATGAGAGACATATATATATATATATATATATATATATATATATATATATATATATATATATATATATATATACATACAATTAAACTAAAGGCAGGGACATTCCATCTTTCATTTTGAATTGACTTGTACAGCGCAAAAATACAACACTGACCACAGAGAAGCCCACATGTTAACAGGTTTGATACACACAATAATTCAACAGATTTGATACTTCAGGTGTGCTATTTTACGCCAGGGGAAGGGAAAGGGGACAAAACCAGAAAAAGTGGAGTGGAAAAGAAAGGAATCGTGCCAAAAAGCATGAGAAACATCGTGCAGCCAGGATTGCCAGCAGGACATCTGAAAAGCACTCTGATAAAATTAAATACAGGGCAACCTTACGTATTGTTTGTTTCAATCAACTCAGATCACATGCAGCCATTACTGCAATCAAGTTGTTTCCTTATGTCATGAGGGAATGATGTGGGCCCAAAAAACTGTTTAGAGCTGAAGGATTATGTTCCATGCTAGCCTCATTACCTGCTTTTTATCATATTGTTATCAGCTGCTTATGTTAGGGACAAAAAGTAAGAGTACGAGGTCTTTCCTGATTCGCCATTCCACACAACATGTCTTTGTGACTATATGTACATGCAGATGATCCATAGATGAAAAATATTCAGTACAGTAGAATCTCATTACAAGATACACTTGGTTGTAAGAGACATATAAAAATGGTTTGGTTGGTTTTTCGATGTTTGCCACGTTAACACTCTACACAAGAGACACCTTTGTTACTAACGACTTTTTAAGTATTCACTACTTCGAAGGGACACAACCCAGACACATTCACTTCATGCACCTTGTGTGCTCTGAAGGGCGTAAAGATCACGCAATCCTCACACAAGTCAATTGCGCATGTCTCTTTAGCATGGACTAGAAAAGGAAGGCAACGAGGACAGTGCAGGGCAGAAAGTGTCGACAGTTGAAGCTGACGAGCGTCTAAGAGCACCTCAAAGGCACTGCGAGCAACAAGGCTTGCAAAGTGAAGTGTTTAACTTCCAGAAGTTAGGAAGGAAGCTAACACAATCTACAGTCACTAAAAAGCTGTGAATGTCTTCTTTAAAGGGCCCCTAAGCCACCGAGGTTGAAATTTATTTGCGGTGTTGCAGTTGTACATGTTAAGGCAACGAACACATAGCCATGAGAGTTTTTCGAAACGGTGCAGTAATAGTGGAGCTACGTGTTTGATTATCAAAAAGTAGTCCCCGCTCAATTTACTCTTTCATCTGGTACACGCCATCTGGATAGTATCGTCTTTTCCTCGCCTAGTACACCTCCAAATGTTACGGGACAGGCCATCACCAACGAGCTCTGTTGCTGCCGCGCAGGCCCGTCGTCCTGCGAGGGGTGGCGCTAATGACCTCGCCAATACAATGGAACTGTATGGTGACTCTAGTTGAAGAGCCTCATAGGGAGACCCTTCTGTTGGCGTTTCTGTTCTTTGCCCCCATTGGCTGCCCACAATGGCATCGCGAGCAACGCGACGAGGAAGGAGTGTGTATTTGCTTGCAGGCCTTCCCGGCAGTCGTACACTTTCGTTCGACCAATCGACAGCACCGGAAACTGGTGAATCAGCAGAGAAAGCCTGGTGATGTCAGGACAAACTGGGGGGCGCAGGATAGGTCCAGAGAGGCGCACGGAGTCGTTTTCTTCATATTGTGGTGCTCCCACAGTGCTACGCACTGTGGCGTTTGGCATCGTCAATTGTGACGGCATTCTGATTTTGATGCGCGTGTTTACTTGACATGTTCAAAAAATGTCGAGAAGTGGTTTAGGGGCCCTTTAAGCCACCCTGAGCAATTATTCCTTCAGATATATCTAAACATACTTTAGTGATGATGCATAATAACGTGATCTAGTCTGGCTCCTCAGTGTTTTAAAATTTTTGGTATTGAGAGACATGTTTCCCGTGCCTCTTGAGTATCTCTTCTGAGGCTTAACTGTAATGTACACACACAATTGTGTAACTCCTCCTGCAAGTATTATTCATTAAGCCTGGTCACTGATGTGCAAAGCTTGTGGTTAAGTGTTGATGTCCGTACTTTTTAGAGCTATGTTTATTGATTCACGCTGTTATTGGTTCTTCGATGCAGGAGACAATGCCTACGAAATTATTGGCCCTGATGACGAGAGCCCTCAAGGGGCAAACGACATCTCTGTTGCAGAAGTGAGCCCGATACCACCTGAAGTTACCATGACAGGTGGCACGGCAGTAATAGATACAGAGACGGCCATGTCTACTGCAGCTGCAACAGTGTACGAGGCAAGCAGCAGTGTGTCGGCATCAGCAGCAGTGTCAGAAGGAACCGCACCAGGCCTGGTAGAGCAACATGTGCGCTATCACTGTGACTTTTTTTGTAGTGCATACAACTCATTTGCTCAACATACGAAAGCTTTTCACCACGACTGTGAGCCATTGTTCTTGTGCAGCAAGTGCAAAGTGTGCAACAAGCATCTTTTTTTTTTTCAATCTTGTGACGGCTTGTCGGCTAAGACGTAAGGCCAGCCCTGAGAAAGGGATCCAGTGACTGGCAACGGGGCACAATCTAGCCGACAGATACCATCACAAGAGCTGAGTACTGGATAAGGGCAGTACTACCCATGCTGTTAACAGCTTAAGTAGAGGAGAGGAAACGACGCCTGAACGCTAACTTCGCCCGTCAAAGACAGTGGTCATACGTTGGTGCGCCCGAAAACACCGAAGCCCCCCCTGCAGACACCGGATGGTCATTACCTTTATGTCATTACGGGTAAGACCTAGATCAATTAGTGATTTAAAACTTTCTTTGGCCCATACCCCCCTGAAATTCATTGTAATTGAAGAAACTATGGGAGGCTGCCCCGCCACTGCAGACACCTGTTCTAGTAGGGAAGGGTCATTATATTTTGAACATTTAGCAGCATGAGCATCCGACAGGGGGATCCTGGTTCCCACGACCTGGGCGTCTAGAACCACCGACTGGCCCTCCCTTCTGAGAACCAGATCCGGTATCTTTACACCCTGGCCAGTTTTGAACCTTGGCTCCACCTTGACATTCCACCCTACCTCCCCCAGTCGTTTGCCTGCATATGATACAATATTGTCATGTCTGGTTATTCTTGTGTGATGTGTTCTATGGCACCCCTGTAGGATGTGGCCTAGGCTTTCGGAGGAATTACAACCGGCGCGGCATTGCTTGTCGACATCCCGGCCTCTTTTCGTACGGGTTAAGTTTGCTAACGAGTTTGACCGGATTTTCAAAAGGTCAATAAACTCTTTGCCCTTCAGGAAAGTTGTTCCTTCACGTATCCAGTCGCAAGAACCCGGAGCGTCGGCCACACCCTTCAGAGCGTGCCCATCGGCATTGTTATAGTAGCTGGAGTACCAAAATTTCTTGTTCTGTTTAGATGTAGTTATGTTTGTGTTCTTGTACTGACAAAGTTGTGTAGCTTGTTTTATGGATGTCCTTATGAGTCTCATGGGGAAGGCAGCCCTACAAGTTACTGAGGAGGAGTCTGCTAGTGAGGAATAGCGACGGAGTCTAAGACCAGGAATTAATGTCCGCAGACATGGGATTCCAAGTCCGCCGTGAGAAATGCCTGCGTAAAAGAGGCCTAGTGGGGCATCATGTGGTAGGGCAAGCCATCGTCGTGTGGCTGCCCGAACAGATGAATCTATTTTTAGAAGTAGCTTAGTAGTAACAGGACCTAGCACCAGCCGGTGATAGAGTCTAGGAAGTAAATATTGCCTTAAGATAACAAGTCTTTGCTGGGGCTTGAGAGCCGCTTTGGAGACGCGTTGCAGCATCTCGAGAACTTCTTTGTGGACGGGTAGGGCGCTTCGACCAGTGGCCCCAAAGGACACGCCAAGGTATTTCCATGTAGAAGTGGTTGAGGAGGCAGTTATTTGTTCGGAGCCAATGTGGAAAACCTGATCGGTGAGAATTTTCGTCTTCTTGTCCCGGGCGGATGGCTGCAGGCTCAGAGTAAAACTTTTCTGTGCATTGATCATCAACCCTTTGCTGGAAAGGAATTGTTGCAACATATTTAGACGTAATTGAAGGCCTTTGGGAGTTGAGGTCATGATGATGAGGTCATCGGCGAATGCCATACAATCCAGTGAAAGCTCGTCACTTTGGAATGCTGTTCCACAAGTGGGCGTTTGCAGCCATACGTCGATCACCATGTTGAAGAGTAAGGGTGAGAGCGGGTCGCCTTGGCGGACACCGCTAGCGGGATGGATCAGTAAGTTGCGATTTTCATAGCTGAGAACAGTTGTTGCCGTATCGTAGAAGTCTTTAATGTAGTCGGTAAATTCGGTGCAGAAGCCTTCCAGTTGAAGGCTATGAACTATGGCGTCGAATGAAACGGAGTCGAACGCTTTTGCCACATCTACCGAGGCCATGTAGAGTGGCCGTTGTCGACGTAAGGCCTAGTCTATTGCGGTGGATAAAAGGAGGATATTCTCTGCGCAGCCATCTACCGGGATGAAGGCACGCTGACGGTGGTCAAAGTTCACCTTGCGGACTATTCTATTAGCGTAAACTTTGTGGAGCAGTCTAAGAAGAATTGGGGATATAGTGATGGGCCGGAAATCTCCCGGCAAAGAAGCTTCAGGTTTCTTAGGAATAAAAATTGTTCTAGCACCTCTTAGGCATACTGGAAGCCGTTTGAGGCACATCAACAAGTTCATCAGAACGCGTAAGACCGTGGAAGGCACCTGGCGGAGCCTTTTAGCTGATAGGCCGTCTGGGCCAGAAGCTGTATTAGTAGGTGGCATGGCGGCCTTTATTTCCTGTGCAGTTATAATTCCCAACGGATTGATTACATCAGCACTATTTTGAGGTACCCCTGGCTGGACATCGGTGGGAGTTGTCCTCTCCATCGTGTTTCGCCATGTATCTAGGAACTGATCTATGTTATCCACTTTGGTTTCCGGAATGCCGTCCAGAGTTTCGCGGGCGCAGCGGCTTTGCTGCTTCTTAAACCTTTCTTGGGTTTGTGCGTATATCCGGCGTCTCTGTTTCCTATGACTAATACCTGGATCCAGGGTTTTCCTATTTGTTGTGTGTCTGTTTGGTCTATTGTCGAAGAAGGTATCTCTTATGTAGTTATTTATGTCTGTATGTATTTGTTGCCCATCAACGAAGCGTTTGGTGATTTCCCATAACCTGGGAGCTTGAAATGAGCACGGCGGTTGTTTAACAGTGAGAGCTCTAAGCTCCTCAACTGTTTCGGTAAACCAGTCTATATTATGACCCAAAGAGTCGACGGTATCCAAGCAACCATTATCCCTATGTTGATCCGTCACTGATGGATCTTGTTCATTCAAGATCGGATTCACCTCACTTATATCTATTTGTTCTAAAAACTGTCTTACCAATGCCTTATACTCTGGTTTCCTCCTATGAGACTTGATCGAATCAAACGTACGATCTTTAAAATGTTTGTGTAGTGCTTCGTTGATGTTACGAACGTTCTGTTTTGTTAGTTGAGCTTCCTTATGAGCCATGAGGGAGTCTTCCTCCTTTGACCACCGTGGTTTGACTCTGGATGTAACTATTTCATCATTAAATGCATCAAAGTGCTTGCGGCGTCTATGAAGGCCTAGGCCCGTCTTAGAGGAGAAGTGCCGTGAACATTCCGGACAAGTGTACCCCTCATCGCTAAGATCTCCCAGTGAATCAGACGCTACCACGTCAGCCGGGGCGGGTGTTGGCCCAGCTCGTGGGTTGCCAGTCCTGTCGTGAACAGTACCGGCCGTCATGGCAACACTAGAGATCCCCTGCCCCCCCCCGTCAGGTGGTGCTACTGAAATGGCAGTCCGAACAGCCATCTCCCCAGACTGAACGGGGTTCGCGATCAGAGTGTCGCTCCCACTGTCCGAAGAGTCAGAAAACCTAACTCTCGGCCTCCATCCCGTAGACATCTGACCAGGTCTCAGACGGATCTGCTGCCGGTCCTTCAGCTTAGCGCCCGCGCCGCACGAGACTGACTGCAGGAGGCCACTGGATGGGTCGGGCCCAACCCCCAGTGAAGCCTCCCCTGCTCGTGGGGCGGATGCCAGCCGGCCAGTCTCCTTGGCAATTTCCCCCAGTGTGACATGAATTCCGGAACTCCTTCGCTCTTCCCTTACACCACGGGTATTGAAAGCGCCCCCGGGTGGTGCGATAGGAAATTCAGAATTTGAGTTGTCACAATCAGGGGTACTCTCGCCAGAAGAACTGGGAGTTTCGGTGCCTTCTGATCCCTCAACTGCAGAAGCAGTGAACTGAGGTTTGTCTTGGAAAGTTTTCGTGGCGTGCATACTAATGGTTCGCTTGGATTGCACTGTTTGGGTCATTGTTTGGGTCGTTTGGGTGGCCATGCCAGCCTCCACATCCGGATTATTGCTGTCCGGTACATGAGGAACTAGTCCCCGAGTTAGTAGAGTAGGAAGATCTGCATTAGTATTTGGGTTTTCACACGAGTGTGGACCACTGTGTGTTTCTTGGGCTTTCTGAGTCCTCCCATCCAGCTGACGTTTTTGGGTGGACGATGGTTCTGAGTCCGTGATCGGTGTATTTGAGTCCGTGTTAGTATTTGGGGCTGGGTGTTTGGAGAGTCTGCAGTGCTGCAGCAGCCCCCTCTTGGTTTGGAAAGTTCGGCAACAAGTTGCACATCTGTTTAAGTCGGATATCGGTTCAACAGGGTCTGCAAGAGGACGGCCTCTCTGTCTCGTGCGCAACACACGCCCCTGCGTCGCTCCCTCAGCCTCCGGGATTGGTGCGGCCAGCGCTCGGCGGCCGCTTTCTTTTGTCTTTTCATTTGTCGATTTCGGGCCAACCCATTTCGGGCCAGGGGGTTGGCAGCCCCACAGGCCCACTTTTGCCGCCTCCGTTGCACCGCTGGCCAAGTCTGGTGCGAGAAAACCTCGCATCTGCGTCCAGAAAATGAGCAGGGTGGCAGGGAGCACCACGAGCAGGTGGAGGTCGGACTTGCACCCCACAAGATATGAAAACATACTACAGTTGTTGCCTCTCCAGCCAGCCCACATAGCGACAACAATGTGGAACACATGGTGGGACACACCTCTTCCCCATTAGAAGATAGTAGAGACTGTCAGTGTTGTTGTTAGATTAACTGGTCTTTGTAGGCAACTAGAAGGAGAACACAGGTGTCATAAGATTGTTGTTTATGTTGTTGTTGAAGAGGTAAAAAAAGTTTGATGCAGCTGAAGTGCCAACTGATATTGAGCAAATCGAGAACAAGCACCTGCAAACGAAACACTATCGAAATTTGGGTATCTGTGTGCCGCCAACTCTGGTAAGGATGGCATAGGACAGAATTGTGATGAAGATCACATAGACACTGCTGTTCTATCACTGGTCACAGTGAGCAGTGATTTGTAGGGCAAGAGAGTCAACTGAAATGAACATTATGGCATAGTGTCATGCTCCCATGTGACCACTTTCCATGTTATTTTGCATGATACAGCTCAACCTCCAGAAACGAGACTGCAACTTGTCTGTAAAAAGCTTTCACAAAAAATTATAACACTATTAGCACAGCAGTATCTTCTTTTTTTGTGGGTTCGAGGTTCCCGGGTGTCCATTAATGCAAAAATTGCGGAAAAAAAGAACATGTGTCGTACTTCCACCTTTTTAACACGTACGAGGGGGACAGAACTTTTCTAGTCATGCATCTTCATCATACTATCAAGTTTTTAAATGCCTTTTATAATTATTATTACCAGTTATATCTGAGTGCATTGTATGCATTTAGCAGGTGTAAAATCAGGTCAGTTGGATCAGATGCCTTATCTGCAAGGGAGCCCTATATTCAAGAAATTTGAATTAATATAGGTACGTTAGAGACGCAGTCTTTCAGCACTTTATTGCGTGTGGTTTAAGCATTGCTCAATACTTTTGTGGATGGCAGTTTCAACCGGCACAGCACTGCGCTTTGTCACGGTCATGTATCTTCAAAGTGGTGTTTACCATTTGTGTTGATCTGTTTGTGTATTCATAGAGCAAGTTCTTAATTTATTTTTTTCCGCATTCTTGTGCTTGCACTAAGCTTGTATAAGGCAGGTACAAAATGGGCGTCACTATAACGAACTGTTCTGTTGAGCTTACACTTGCAAATAATAGTGTTCAGATGGCCGCACTTCTATGCAGGTGCACCGATAGCTTTGTGTATGTTCTCATGTTTGTATAAAGCTTATATAAGCTAGTTACAAAATGTATGTCACTAAACATTGTGATATTCTTTAAAGAACTGCTTGGTTGGTTTTACACTTGTGAATTAGTATTGAGGCAGTGGTATTTCCATGTAGGCCCACTGCTAGCTTTCTGTGTGCTCACGTGTTCGTATTAAGCTTTTACAAGGGAGTTACATCATGTACGTAACTAAGCGCTGTGATATTTTTAAAGAACTGCTTTGTTGGGTTTACACTTGTGAGTAATAGTACTCGGGTGGCACTAGTCATGTGTACGTACACAGGGACCATTTGTATACATTATGCTCATGTAAAGCAGTTACAAAGTGTATGTCACTAATCACTGTGATATTTGTTGAAGAATTGCTGTGATGGTTTTACACTTGTGAATAATAGTGGTCAGCGTACAGTACTTGCGATGTATAGTTGAATTTATACAGTGCCAAGACATGGGCTGTATACGTACCAAAAGAAATGTATGTCATTATATTGTGATTATTACTGCTTGGATTTTATTAAACTCTAATAACATTTTTTCTTGTATCTATTGAGGTATGGCAATTTGACATGCAACCAAACTGAGGACCTGAACTTGTGCATACAAATAAACAGCTAATTTAAGAGTATACTGCTCATATTCTGCGAAACCAGTTTAACAAATCTTGTACTACAATGCTGAAAAAATGACAGAGCTGACAGGGATGTACAGAAAGAGTTCTGCACTGGCTGAAGGACTGCCCCACACTGGAGTTGGTAATGTTGCGTTTATTGGAGTAGAACGGTAAGTGAGCTTCTGTTAAAAATGTGACAGTCAATGCAGAAACATAAGGCAGACGAGCAGATGTGGCACATTTTTTTCAGGGCCCTCCATGCCTACTACTGCATTTCTAGTCTTCCTGTGCTCTTCGTATAAGCCCCTGTTCAGCCAAGGTTTTTACTCCATGACAGTTGTTCTACTGGGTTCGTAGCAATATTGAAGAAAAAAATGCAATGGTTTTCAAGAACTTTCGAGGCCCCGACACAGTAACTTCAAGGACCTCGTGCGATTTTTTTAGTAGTTTGGACAGGCGATAACTTGTTCAACAACATCGTTAATTTTAATGCAAACAAAAGAATACAAAACAAATCGCAATTCACTGATTTCAAAAATTTGAAAGACTGCTAATTTGCCTTTCACCGTCCATCACTAAATGCACACAAGGAAGCATTTCAAGAAAGCGCTCAGTTTTTCTGCAATAGCACAATTAACTACTTGGACCTGCAACATTTGCAGTTTTTTAATACTGTTTGGTTTGACAGTGTATGGGATGTCATCTGTTGCCTCAGCTTTTCACCACCAAATAAGCAATAGTAATTTGTAATTTCCTTTTATTGTGTCTGTAGCTCTCAATTTACTCATCACGGCTTTTCTTTGTATGCCTCAACTGTTGAGCTTCCTGCTTCTGCTCCTCCAAGTACATTTGTCGCCGGTTCCATGTGCCTAAAACTGGTATCTGCAGCTCCTTTGTAATTTCAACTTTAAGGATGTCGCTTTCCTTCTATTACCTCCACAGACAATTCTCTGTGACACGCGAAGAGTGTCACAGAAGGGAAAAAATAACACTTGGCAATGTCTGCTATGTCTAGCCAAGTGTACAAATTTAAGGACTTTCCAGTACTTCTAAAAATTCCAGGGTTTTCAATGCCTTGAAAATGGCATTTTAGAAATAAAGGTTTTCAAGGATCGCTACAAACGCTGGTTTCTAGCACCTAAATAATTTTACAAGCTTGTTTTGGCATGGAGTTCGGAAATTCATGCTTTTTAGCTAACGCTGCACTATCTCTGTACATTGAAGCCACGAGAGCGCAACCATTTTGGAGTAAAGAAAAATACTGAAAGCTTTTAATACCACTCTTTTTCTATGGAGCTTCGTATTGCCTAGTTAGGTTTACGTATGTGCCTGGTTTTGGTGGGCGTTTCTTCGACATTTTCTGTGAGAAGTAGATGACTAACCCCCGTATTCAGAAATGTATATTAATACAAAGCTCATCCTTGACTATATAAACGACGCCTGGTGCGAACGTCCCCCAGACGCTCACTGCCTTTCTTTTGGTGCGTTCATGACTTGCGTCATTTAGATCAAGTCAAGCATGGGCTTCAAGTTATGATGCATTTCTGAATATGGGGGTAAGCGTGCGCAATTCCGGGCAACGCATTGTGCCATTGACACTGAGAGGAAACGGGGAAAACAAAGTTAACGCCCTATACTCCTAAACTTTCGGCTACCTGTGGTGTGCGTGTATCGTGGAAGAAAAAACAGCGCAAACACCAGGACGAAAAAAAGCATCAACCACACCAGCGCTTCGTGGTGTTGTCCGTGTTTTTGCGTCGTCCTTGTGTTGCGCTGTTTCTTCTAAAATGCTCAACCAACTAGCCGGCAAGTCTATCCTGTGCATATATATTGAACACACGTATGAATGTAGATGGTCTTCGAAGCTTTTAGAACGAGCACTGCCACAGGATACGAGCAGTGCACGCGTAACAAGTGGACACATTAGTCATTTAAACATGCGTGCCAATGCATGTGACGTGGCTATCGGCATAAGCAGTCTCCAAATGCTGGAATACATGCTCTTCAAAACGCTAACGATCCGCTGCTAATGCAGGACAACAGCTCACAGCGGACTGAACCAAACTCTAAACTAATGCACTTGAAAAGAACGCCTACACGGCAGCGTGAGGCACGTCGAAATGCCTGGTACTGGCGTCGCAGTTGACCACATACGAATGGAACTGGCGGAAAAAATAAACAGAAATGCTCACAAGTATACGCGCGACTTAAATTCACATACGTGGATGGTTGGCACGATACTTTGTATCCGCGTATTTTCGGAGAACATATAATGCATGAACTGGAAAAGCACTCGATCGTGAGCTGAACGGCACATTTGTTATTTTCCTGGGGTGACGACAAGCCGTGAATAGTTCTCACGTCGTCGTCTACGTTGTATTCCTCCGTTAGTCGTAGCAAGGAATGGAAATGATGCAAACGCAAACGTATTCCAGTACACAACAGCACAGCACACTGCAGAGAAACTCCACCCACTGCAGCCGATTCCGCAAATACATTTGTTGTGTATATAAGATCTAAAACAACACGACTGAGCGTGGTGGCTCTGTGGTGTAATGGTTAGAATGTGTGCTTTGAATTGTATAGATGCGAGTGTACGCGGGTTCGAATCCACGTGATGTATAGAGCAATATGGTTCTCCAGATAAGTGTGTGATTCCCTCGACTACTGTGTTCTAATTAGACTATGTGTCTCCTGATTGTGAAATATGCGAAGACATTTGCGGATTGAATGTGCATTGGCTTTTCTTTCTCCGCAGTGGCGTTCGGGAGACGCATAGGCCGATTCCGAGCAGTCACGACTCATGGTAGGCAGCAAATAGCCAGGAAAAATGACTTTAAAATCCTGCATAACATTGCTCACGCCTATTCTGAAGGCCGCTTGGAATTGGGCCACTGAGTCTGAGGAGCCGCCTAGGGAACGGTGTATCAGCGACCCTAATTTGATCTGATTTCCTGCCTGCATGCGTGGCCAGGACTTCGCTAAGAGGGTATTGGGAAGAGTACTAGGACTCTGTTTGGGGGAGTAGAAGTACTCGGTCTGGTGGAGTGCCATTACCCCTACGGTGAGAGTATTACCACTCTCCGGAAGAGTACTAGCACTCCCTGTGGGAAGAGTATTATCACTCTGCAGAAGAGTACTAGCAATCCCTTGCGGTGGAGTAACAAAACTCTGTCAACAGGAGTTGACCTACTCTCTCTCAAAGAGTGTCGATCTACTCTCGAAAAGAGAGTGAAATATGGGACAAGCCGCTACTCCCTCAAAGGGAGTGCCCGGCACTCTCTTAGTTTTTAGAGTGAGACAACTTTCGTAAATACTGCCGCAAGCAAGCATCGGTTCGACATCGCGTCCACAAAGGCCGTCTTATATTGAAGTATTTCATCCGCTGACAGCATGTTACGACCCCGTAGAAACCACGGCTACGACGCCTACTTGAAAAACTTGCAGCGATGGTTTGACCTGCACTTGCATTGCATACAGGGCTCTTCCCGTGTGAGTGCAGACTGAGGACGAATATGGCGTCATACCTTATGTGACCCCATGCCACCTGAATGATTTTAGCTGGTTCAGAAGCAACACAAACCCAAGAGGCGCTTTCCGAATAGGTGAGAAATTGCTGAATATTAAAATGCGTACTAAAATTCACAGGCATTCGGTCGATTGCTATGCTTCTGAATGAGTATTGAGAAGTTCAAAAAGGCCCTTTAAAAGACGTAATAACAGTCTTGCGCACAGCGTGTTCAAGACTTAAATCGAGGCTCTGCTTTGTGAATTACACTCCAAATTTTTGAAGCCTTTTGTATTAAAATGTGCAAATTTCCCGAACGACATAATAGAAGAGCCACGAAAAGCACAGTTCCCTTCTGTCTATAGAAAATGATAACTCCACCTGAAAGCTTCGGTAAATTAGTCAAGTATTTATATTGAATGAATGAATGGTTTATTTCATCATCAGTTCAGCATACATGTCCAGTGGTACAGCGGGAAGGGGTGGCGAAAAGGCAACTGAATGCCTGACCATGCGCCAATCCCCGCCAATCCCCGACTTACCTTTTTTATATCAGTGTCACGAATTTTGTAGCTGTTAGCAAGAATGGCATTTCTTTTTCGGTAAGGACATCGGTCACACCACTCCGTAATTTTGTGTAGACTGTAATTCCAGTTGATCGTCTGGTGACGTTATTCTTTTGCATAGACCATTCAACCGCAAATAATCGCAGTAGCGCAATTGTACAATTTGCAAGATCATCAATAAATATTACAAATAGGAGGGGCCCTAGTACATTGCCATGAGGTACTCCTGATACTACCGATAGAAGACTCGATTTAAAGCCACCTATTTAGACGTATTCTTCTCGAGACTAAAGATAACGTTTGAACCTGTTAGTTGGACTAGAATTTTAAACGAAAACATGAATTTCCAACAGTTTTGGGTGGGAAACTGTCAAATGCTTTGGAGACATCTAAAAAATTAGATCTATCTGTCCACAGATATTTACTGTTTCAGAGAAGTTATGAACTAAATCAACAAGTGGAGTTATGGTCATCATCATCATCATCAGCCTGGTTACGCCCACTGCAGGGCAAAGGCCTCTCCCATACTTCTCCAACAACCCCGGTCATGTACTAATTGTGGCCATGCCCTGCCTGCAAACTTCTTAATCTCATCCGGCCACCTAACTTTTTGCCGCCCCCTGCTACGCTTCCCTTCCCTTGGGATCCAGTCCGTAACCCTTAATGACCATCGGTTATCTTCCCTCCTCATTACATGTCCTGCCCATGCCCATTTCTTTTTCTTGATTTCAACTAAGATGTCATTAACTCGCGTTTGTTCCCTCCCCCAATCTGCTCTTTTCTTATCCCTTAACGTTACACCTATCATTCTTCTTTCCATAGCTCGTTCCGTCGTCCTCAATTTGAGTAGAACCCTTTTCGTAAGCCTCCAGGTTTCTGCCCCGTAGGTCAGTACTGGTAAGACACAGCTACTATATACTTTTGTCTTGAGGGATAATGGCAACCTGCCCTGCTGTTCATGATCTGAGAATGCCTGCCAAATGCACCCCAGCCCATTCTTATTCTTCTGATTATTTCCGTCTCATGATCCGGATCCGCCGTCACTACCTGCCCTAAGTAGACGTATTCCCTTACGACTTCCAGTGCCTCGCTGCCTATTGTAAATTGTTGTTCTCTTCCGAGACTGTTAAGCATTACTTTAGTTTTCTGCAGATTAATTTTTAGACCCACTCTTCTGCTTTCCCTCTCCAGGTCAGTGAGCATGCATTGCAATCGGTCCCCTGAGTTACTAAGCAAGGCAATATCATCAGCGAATCGCAAGTTACTAAGGTATTCACCATTAACTTTTATCCCCAATTCTTCCCAATCCAGGTCTCTGAATACCTCCTGTAAACACGCTGTGAATAGCATTGGAGATATCGTATCTCCCTGCCTGACGCCTTTCTTTATTGGGATTTTGTTGCTTGCTTTATGGAGGACTACGGTGGCTGTGGAGGCGCTATAGATATCTTTCAGTATTTTTACATACGGCTCGCCTACACCCTGATTCCGTAATGCCTCCATGACTGCTGAGGTTTCGACAGAATCAAACGCTTTCTCGTAATCAATGAAAGCTATATATAAGGGTTGGTTATATTCCGCACATTTCTCTATCACCTGATTGATAGTGTGAATATGATCTATTGTTGAGTAGCCTTTACGGAATCCTGCGTGGTCCTTTGCTTGACAGAAGTCTAAGGTGCTCCTGATTCTATTTGCGATTACCTTAGTAAATAGTTTGTACGCAACGGACAGTAAGCTGATTGGTCTATAATTTTTCAAGTCTTTGGCGTCCCCTTTCTTATGGATTAGGATTATGTTAGCATTCTTCCAAGATTCCGGTACGCTCGAAGTCATGAGGCATTGCGTATACAGGGTGGGTAGTTTCTCTAGAACAATCTGTCCACCATCCTTCAACAAATCTGCTGTTACCTGATCCTCCCCAGCTGCCTTCCCCCTTTGCATATCTCCCAAGGCTTTCTTTACTTCTTCCGGCGTTACCTTTTGGATTTCGAATTCGTCTAGACTATTTTCTGTTCCATTATCGTCGTGAGTGCCACTGGTACTGTATAAATCTCTATAGAACTCCTCAGCCACTTGAACTATCTCATCCATATTAGTAATGATATTGCCGGCTTTGTCTCTTAACGCATACATCTGATTCTTGCCAATTCCTAGTTTCTTCTTCACTGTTCTTAGGCTTCCTCCGTTCCTGAGAGCATGTTCAATTCTATCCATATTATACTTCCGTATGTCAGCTGTCTTACGCTTGTTGATTAACTTCGAAAGTTCTGCCAGTTCTATTCTAGCTGTAGGGTTAGACGCTTTCAAACATTGGCGTTTCTTGATCAGATCTTTCGTCTCCTGCGATAGTTTGCTGGTATCCTGCCTAACGGAGTTACCACCGACTTCCACTGCACACTCCTTAATGATGCCCACGAGATTGTCGTTCATTGCTTCAATACTAAGGTCCTCTTCCTGAGTTAAAGCCGAATACCTGTTCTGTAGCTTGAGCTGGAGTTCCTCTATTTTCCCTCTTACCGCTAACTCATTAATCGGCTTCTTAAGTACCAGTTTCTTCCGTTCCCTCCTCAGGTCTAGGCTAATTCGAGTTCTTACCATCCTGTGGTCACTGCAGCGCACCTTGCCGATCACGTCCACATCTTGTATGATGCCAGGGTTTGCGCAGAGTATGAAGTCTATTTCATTTCTAGTCTCATCGTTCGGGCTCCTCCACGTCCACTTTCGGCTATCCCGCTTGCGGAAGAAGGCATTCATTATCCTCATATTATTCTGATCCGCAAACTCTACTAATAACTCTCCCCTGCTATTCCTAGTGCCTATGCCATATTCCCCCACTGCCTTGTCTCCAGCCTGCTTCTTACCTACCTTGGCATTAAAGTCGCCCATTAGTATGGTGTATTTAGTTTTCACTCTACCCATCGCCGATTCCACGTCTTCATAGAAGCTTTCGACTTCCTGGTCATCATGACTGGATGTAGGGGCGTAGACCTGTACAATCTTCATTTTGTACCTCTTATTAAGTTTCAGAACAAGACCTGCCACCCTTTCATTAATGCTATAGAATTCCTGTATGTTACCAGCTATATTCTTATTAATCAGGAATCCGACACCTACTTCTCGTTTCTCCGCTAAGCCCCGGTAGCACAGGACGTGCCCGCTTTTTAGCACTGTATATGCTTCTTTTGGCCTCCTAACTTCACTGAGCCCTATTATATCCCACTTACAGCCCTCTAATTCCTCCAATAGCACTGCTAGACTCGCCTCACTAGATAACGTTCTAGCGTTAAACGTTGCCAGGTTCATGCCAGGTCAGGGAGTTATGGTAGATAGACCCTCACGGAAACCATGTTGAGTTGCTGTGTTATGTGTTTTATGTGTAAATTATGTGTTTCAAGATAATTTGAAAGTTTTTGCTGATAATATGCTCCAGTTACTTAGAGCAGGTCCTCCTAAGGGAAATGGGCCTGTACTTGCCAACGTCTGTCCTGACGCTACTTTTATAAATAGGCACAATTTTGCCATGTTTCCAAGCTATAGGAAAAATATTTTGGCTAATTGGTGCCTGAAAGATGATTGTTAGGTATTTAGCTATCTACTCAGCGTACTTGTATAAAGACTCATTGGGAACTTCCTCTGTACCGACACTTTGCTTAACATTAATACGCAAAAGAATGTGTAGGAGGTCTGCTTCATTAATCACGACATCGCCAGCAAAAGGACGGTCAGTAGAAACAAGCAAGATCGGTACCGTTCTTTCGCCACGAGTTAACTCTGAAGAAAAAAAGGTATTAAAAGCTTCTGCGTGCTCCTCCACATCTTTTGAATTATATAAAAAGTAAGAATTTCTTGATGGGTTAAACTATCGCCAGAACTTAACACGTGCATCCGAGAGAAACTTTCTTGGTGTTATGTTGCAGAACTCGTTCCTCGATTCCCGAACAAGGCCATCAAACTCTTTCCTCATTTGATGAAAACAGGCGCTAAGCATCTTGTATTGCAACTAATAATACAAGATCTTTTTCCTACAACGCCGGAAGAAATGCCTGCAGTTGTAAATAATCTCAAAGTGACAAGCGCTGGAATTGATGAGGTCCACCCTGCTAACATTAAATTAATTGTGCACTTAATTTCAGATATACTTTCATTTATTGTTAATTTATTTTTCAAGACTGGTTTATTTCCTTCTGAACTTAAGCGTGGTAAAATCATCCCAGTTTTTAAGAAAGGCGATAGCTCATTAATAAATAATTACAGACCTATTTGCATTCTCCCATTTTTCAGTAATGTTATTGAGAAACTAATTGAAATACGGCTAACTAAATACCTTTCTAAATTTAATATTCTCTCTTCATGCCAATTTGGTTTTCGCCACGGATATTCCACAGAGATGGCACTTATTCATCTTACTGATCAACTGAAAAAATTAATCGACGAAGGATTTCTTGCTGCTTCAGTTTTTATCGATCTAACGCAAGCATTTGATAGCATAAATCATAATATCCTTTTTTCGAAGCTATTGGAATTTGTGGGCCTGCCCTCTCACTACTAAAAAGCTACTTATATAACAGAGTTCAAGTTGTTTCCATTTCCAACGCTTATTCTAGACAGCGAATTACTAACGTTGGTGTGCCCAAGGGATCTATCCTGGGGCCACTTCTATTCCTGTTTTATATTAATGATTTACCTAACTGTCTCTCTTCCACAAGATGCATTCTGTACGCAGATGACACCACTATATTTCCATTTCATAAAGATATCTCATCTCTCGTTAATAAGTTAAATGCTGACTTAGAAAATATTCTAAGGTGCTGTAATATCAACATGTTATCTATTAATGCAACTAAGACTAAATTTGTTGTATTCTCTTCTCATCAGCGAAACATACCATCCATTCCACCTATCACTTTCGGTTCTCACCGCCTTCCTCCAAGTTCATGTTCATCTTTTCTTGGTATTCTACTTGATCGTAATTTGAAATATCACAATCATATTGCTCACATAAAAAAGAAAATAGCTTATGGTATACGCATCTTAATTAAAACACCCCCTTACTTCTCACGTGCCACATTACTCTCACTTTACCCCTCTTTTGTCCACTCTCACATTACTTATGGCATAATATGTTGGGGTAACACCTAAAATACTCATACTGCATCTCTCCAGACAGTTCAGAACCGAGCCATAAGAATAATTACTTACAGCCCACGCTATTCTAATGCCACTTCCCTACTACACGAGAATAACATTCTTACCATATCTGGACTCACTAAATACAACCTAGGTATTTTTTTCTACAGATTTGTGAATAATGAGCTACCATCGATCCCATTTTCGCCTTCTAACCTGATGATTCATAGACCACCAGATTTGCGTTGAATAACAATTTTCTTTTACCAAGAATCCGTACTAACTATGGTAAACAGACTGTAGAATTCTCTTCCATATCAATATGGAACACGCTTCCTTTCACAATAAAAAACACAAGATCTTTATCAGATCTTAAAAGAGAACTAAAAATGAATTTTTTATTGACAGATTAACGACAAGGATTACTGTAGTCGGTCATTGTTCGCTTTTTTCTTCTCTTTTTTCCCCACTTTTTTTCTTTTGTTGTTGTAAATAAACTGCTGGTATTTTGTTCGCGCACAATTTTGCTGCTACCATGAGATATGCTAAACCTTGTTATTTTTTGTAATCAATCATGTATTTTTTTCTGTAACCGTTCTTTTCTTGTTGCTTGTATACTTCCTTATTATATGCTGTTGTTGCCTTTAGATGTTAACTACAATAACTCTTCTTGTACAGGAGGTCCCGATACAGTCTTTGACTATGGGACCTCCTTCTGCATACTAAGTACTTGTAATTGTGACCCAACTTCTACTAATAAATTTTTTTGATTCTGATTCTGAAGAAGATGCATTGATGGAGCAAAAACAGGATTAATAGTTACAAAAGAAAGTGCACTTCAAGCTTCATTTCTGCAAATGCTGTAATGTAATGTAGTGGCATTATGACGTGTGAAACAACAGCTCTGTGGAGAGATGCAGATATAACAAAGGCCACACCAACCATCTTACATGCCAGTTACAAAGTTACAATACATGAATGCACTACTACAGCAATAAAAAAAATTCTGCGTAACATGAAAAGTGCGCTTTCAGCATATTTTATGCAAGTGCAGTATTGTGAGCAGCTGCACTATCACACATGACACGTACGCTCTATGGCAAAATACACATGTAAACAGGGCCCACTAAGCATTTAGCTTACTTGGCAACTGCGAAGTTTCAATATATTGATGCACTACGACATATAAACAAAAAATAGAGAAAGTGGCAAGGTGTAGAAATAAATAAGAAAATTCACATCAAGCACTAATGAAGTGAACAGCTACACTATGCACAGCTATAGTTTCAGTAGTGCAATGGCTTGATGAGAAAGCAGTGAACTAGGAAGGTGGCTGACGGGGCTAGTTGCAATTCATAGTCGGGCGTGAATTACGAAAAGGCGGCAACAGGATGGCAACAAAACAAAGACAAGCCCATTATCTTTTATACTGCAAAATCATTAGGGTGGACTGACATATGTGATAATTCATCGATAAATGGCAGCAGAAAACAGAGACGCTGACCTAATCGTGCAGGTCTGTGTTGACAAGGAGACCATCCTGGCCTGCACATGTCTTCCCACAAAACAGAGCCGTTTATGTAAACCAGATGATGCTGGCAGGACACATACAAAAGTGTTACGTCTGATTTTTCTTTACTAGCAAGGAACAACATAAAAAACCTGACCACGAGAAACGAAGACAACCAGAGCGCTATGTGCCTCCCTTCATTATCATTAGATATCTGCGCTGTTTCATTGTAATGATGAACAACATACAAGCCCAACTGGAAATGCCCGTTGCCATTCTTTTGCAATGCGCAATTTTTTCTCGAAGTTTAGCGATGAGAAAACAATGCTGATATAAAATCCACTGGGAATATTCCTTAAATTGTTAACACTGTGTGGCCATAACCAGAATAATTTGGTAAGATTTGTCCCTTCTTCATCATTATAAGCCAAAGAACAGCAACAGGGGGCAACAAAGAAAGTTCTGCTTTGGATAAAATTTGGGTTTTAGTATGTCCTCCCAGCATGAATCAGCTTACATCCCAGAAAAAAAAGCAGCACGAAAGATGCAGTGCAAAGTGAAGAACAAAAGAACAAGTGCTGAACTCCCTAATTTTATTTTTGAGAAAGATGTGGCCCATATACATCTTGCTGGTCAACAGAGCAAGAGAAAGCACCTCATTCACTCCGCAATGAACACCCCAAAAGTTGGGGTGCATTTTAACACAATTTCTCGAAGCGCTAGCTGCCACGAGGCGAGAATAGAACAAAGTGACCCGCTCCCGACCATGACGCAACGAAGAAAGTGATTCATTGCAGTGGCCGAATAGGAGCTAGAGCGCACACAGGTGATCTTGCTCGTGCTATGTGGGACGCGACGTATACGTGCCAGCAGTGGCAAAGAAGTGTGGTACAGTAGAATGGCTTTATGAAGAAGTGCTTGCGGCATCCTAAATCCTTGTACAGGCGACTTCATTGCAAAGGTCGCGCACAGCGCAGCTCACACAAGAACAGGGACAGGATGACTCCTTTTTTATACAGGTCATTCCGTTCTGTAAAGAGGAACTCAGGTGCAGTTGGTGCCGGCATGAGAGAAGCAAGCGTACGGTTTGAACATCGCGCTACTGTGTGTTGCGTGAGGGGTTCAATTCCAGCGTCTGTGCGCCAACTCTTTGATGTATGTTCACCAATGGGTGGACAGTGGGGCTAGTTTCTGTTTTCGCAGCGAATCGCCGCCATGAGACTGCCATCGAAAGGGAAATTCAATAGCGTTTGCACATGCGGCGCTAGCTTTTCGACGTACATAGCAATAAAGTGATGCAGGTGTACAACGGCTCTACAAGGGCAGATGTGTTCACTGTTCGAGCGGTTCGAGTTCTGGAGCAGGACGAATTTTTTTCAAACGCCAGGCTTCCTTTCTGAGAAAAACGTACGGGTTTCTATCGCAACTTCGTGCTAGAATTTGGTCGGATGCCAACTTTTTTCCCTTTAGTGTACTTTCCTCCAACTTTGCGTGCTTTTGCAGAACTCATTTTCCATATTCACTGTCCCAGTGTCTCGAGTTGGTGATTAATTCTTCCTCGCTCTCTGGTGAGCTAGCCTCTGGTTTTCTAAGATGATGGAGCTACCAACGCGAAAGGCGGTGGTCGCGAGTTCGAGTCCTGGAACAGGACGAATTTTTCTTCAATTGAAAGGCTTTCTTTCTGAGAAACCCGCACGGGCTCCCCTTTGTAGCTTCGTGCTGCACTTCGGGTGGATGCTATATTTTTCTTTCAAGCACTGTCTCTGTGTGTGCTTTCCTCCCTCTCTACTTCCTCGTTCAGTCGCGCTTAGACATGATATTATTGTTAATTTGGTTAGTACAGCGCTGTTGTGTGTCTTTCTACGTCCTCATTAAGTCGTGCCAATACACTATATCATTGTACTGTAAAATGAGGAGCAGTGGGGCTGTGGCTAGGAAAGAGACAACGATGACGAGAGAGAAAAACCTTGTTTCGGTGCTCGATCGGCTACACTAGCTCTCGCTGCTCCAACGTTGTAGTCGCGAACGCTTGCTGCTCAAAGTGCTTCGCGACATTTGCTGGAGGCTTTAATTTTGTAAGCGAATGTTTACAAGTTTGTATGGCTTATAAAATTTCTATGCTTACTTCGTATAGCTATCTACGAATTTCCTATCGCAACCGCAATCAGTGACTTGCCTTTCACGCCAAACCGCGATTATTGCTTGTTTTTTCGTCTGATAGTGTGGGTCGAAATTGGCGCAATTCCTCTTTACCTAGAAGTGTAGGGTAGTATTTTTTTTTTCTTTATTGCCGGTCGTTGGCCCGGATAAAAATTACACATTCACAAATAATCAAAAGGCACACTCACAATATGTTGAAAACAACCGCAGAACTTGTGCGGCTGCGCTTGTGCTAAAATTCCGTTATCGCCAATAATAATTCCACTCGTGGCAACCACTCTGGGATGCACTCCAGCAACTTTTGTTCCTCTACAAAGTTCCGTATGCTTTCTTTGAAATACTGGCGAGCCGCTCTTGCATCGAGATCGGCATGCCTTACCGCAATTCTACATTTCCAAATGCTATGCAGGGCCAAAAGCATGATCACATCGAATGGGGTACCATCATCACTTTCTATTGGCAAGTAGCGAATCCCATACGCATCTAGGGGGAAATCCTTTTTGATTGTGCGCTGGAGCACATCCCAGAGGAAAACGGCATCCC
This sequence comes from Dermacentor albipictus, assembly GCF_038994185.2. Lineage (NCBI taxonomy): Eukaryota > Metazoa > Arthropoda > Arachnida > Ixodida > Ixodidae > Dermacentor > Dermacentor albipictus. The sequence continues at coordinate 53,610,482 of NC_091824.1, forward strand.
AACAATGCAGAAAAACATGTTCAATTGTCTCCTCCTGCCTGCAAATTGTACAATGAGTGCCCCAAGGAACAAAGAAACCTCTTTCAGCCAGCCATGGTTTGACAGTCAGCGTTCCGGAGTGCAATTCGAAAAAGAACGTCTTAGCGCCTGACGGTACTAGCATCGCCTTAACGCGCTTCAGAACATTGTGCCCATGGCTAGCTCTGTAGAGAGACCGATATAAAGGCACGGGAAGAACAACATCACACAGGTCCCTGTACAGTTTTTTCCGGTTAACGTCACTCAAATATTGAAGAGAAAAACGCGCTGACAAAAACCTGCATGAAACCACAACTTCACGTAGAAAACCATAGACACCCCCTGGCAAACTGCCCGTCGAGACAACCATTTCGGGCAAGTGCCTGCCCAGGCGAAGTTGGCAGACAGTGTATAAAAACGGGTTTTTTGCGTCCCTGAAGAAAAAAAAAACGATTGACAACCTGTCTCAAAAACAAATGTGACAATCCAAGTCCTCCATTTCGAACTCGAAGGAACAAATTGGTACGACTTGATCTCTCCCAAGACGATGCCCACACAAACACTGCGAACACCCGGTGAATTTTTTGGATGTTTACCCTTGAGCAATGCAAGACTTGGAGGATGTACCAAAGTTTGCTCACTAAAAATATGTTGCAAATTGTGGCTCTGGAAAACATAGACCAATTCCAGCCATTCCATTTGTTTACTGTGTCCCGGAGCTTATCCACTTCACTCCTCCAGTACGACTCACTGTCTTTGTAGCACCGAAGGGGAACACCCAAGTATTTCACCGGAGTCGTAACGAAACTCATGTTGGCAAAAGTGTCTGGGGACGCCCGCCAATCCCCGTGCCAGAATCCCAGGCACGTACCCCAGTTTACCGCGCTGCCGCTCACAGCACAAAAACTTTTAACACATTTGACAGCCTGTGTTATACTGTCCAAATCAGTGCAGAACACAGCAATATCGTCTGCATAAGCCAACAGGCGGACTTCAACCTCGTGCAGTTTAAACCCGCGGACACAGTCATTCTCCATGACACTCAAACAAAACGACTCTATATACAAGCAAAACAACAGCGGCGAGAGAGGGCAGCCCTGACGCACAGACCGCTTAACTTGGATTCGCGCTCCCAACATCTTGTTGACAATGAGCCGCGTCGAGCAGTCCCGGTACGCCATGGCAACCCCCTCTCTAATTATTCTACCCAAATTCACATAATCTAGAATGCACAAAAGTATGTCATGAGGCACCCGGTCAAACGCTTTCTCGAGATCAATTTGGAGCATTGCCACATGTGCACCCATGGCATCGCAACATTCGAGGATACTGCGTGCTACGTGTATGTTTGAGAAGATAGTTCGACCTTTAATGCCACACGTTTGATGCGGCCCCACAAGCTTCGCAATGACAGTCTGCAACCTCTTTGCTAAGATTTTCATCATTATCTTGTAGTCTCCGTTAGTGAGACAAATTGGGCGGTAAGAAGTTACCCTTCGCAATGCAACGGGATCTTCTGACTTGGGTATAAGAATAGTGTGGGAAGATGAGAAGGACGGGGGTAGTACTTTGAGCTGGAATGCTTCGTTATAAACATCCGCTAAGGCTGGTGAGATCGCACCTTTGAAATATTTATAAAAGGCTGAGGTTAGACCATCAGGGCCAGGGGACTTTCCCGGATGCATACTTTCAATAGCACTTTTCACTTCCTCTTCCGAAATTGGTTCCTCCAATGTTTCTTTCGTACTTTCATCTAGCCTTGGCATCAACGACAAAAAGTCGTTTTTAAAACGATCAATGTCGACTGCGCAGTAAGTGAATAAACCCCTATAGTGCTCGAAAAAAGCACGCTCGATATCTTCTGCTGCGTCGCTAACTTTTCCGCAATATTCGATTTCCGCTATCTGATTGCGGCGCGCATGCCACTTTTCTGAGCCTAACGCTCTTTTCGACGGTACTTCTCCCATTATCAGCCTTTCAGCCCTTGCCCGCACCACAGCACCGCTGTATCTCTCGATATCGAACTGTTCTATTTTATGTTTCAGTGCGCGAATATCGTCCATGAACATGCCGGGCATCCTACATTCCTCACTGATCAATTTTTCTAAATTCCTGCGCATCTGTTTTTCTTCTGCTCCCTTTTCTCTGCATATAGCGCTCGCACGCTCTAAAGCCTTGATTTTAACCACCTGCTTGAAGTTCTCCCATTTTTCACCAGATGTCGTGTTATCAACAGCATTCATTTCTTCAACTTGCTTCGTTACATCCGCTGTAAACATTTCGTCGCTTAGTAATTTCGAATTAAATTTCCATAGTTGCCACTCAAAGCCCTTTTTCTTTTCTTTCGTGCTTGCTACTAAAAAGCTGACCAAACAGTGATCACTGAATGAAAGTGCGCTCACGTGGTACTCCTTACAAAGGGGTATCAAATCGAGGCTCACATACACTCTGTCAAGACGTCAATATCATTGTACTGTAAAATGAGGAGCAGTGGGGCTGTGGCTAGGAAAGAGACAACGATGACGAGAGAGAAAAACCTTGTTTCGGTGCTCGATCGGCTACACTAGCTCTCGCTGCTCCAACGTTGTAGTCGCGAACGCTTGCTGCTCAAAGTGCTTCGCGACATTTGCTGGAGGCTTTAATTTTGTAAGCGAATGTTTACAAGTTTGTATGGCTTATAAAATTTCTATGCTTACTTCGTCTAGCTATCTACGAATTTCCTATCGCAACCGCAATCAGTGACTTGCCTTTCACGCCAAACCGCGATTATTGCTTGTTTTTTCGTCTGATAGTGTGGGTCGAAATTGGCGCAATTCCTCTTTACCTAGAAGTGTAGGGTAGTATTCAGCGTGAGTGTAGGACGACTACTGTCATTGGAGCCAATTCTCAAACGTGAAAGACTACATGTTAGCGCACATAACCACCACAGTTTCCCTGCCAAACTTGGTAGTTTTCTGAAAAATACTTCGTCTTTGTATAAATATCAAGAAAATGAGGTACATCTTCGTCCACTGCTTCAGGAGCGGCGAAAGCCTTTTAACTCCACACCTCTCATGCAAAGCCCTTAAATGGCACAAACGCGATGTTGAAGGTCCTATTTGGAAAGGACGCGCCGTTTCAGAGTCGACAAAAAAAAAAAAAACGACGCCGACCCTCATTTGCCAGATTAACTACAGAAATTCTGAGAATCGTCTACTGAAGCGTAAGCATTGACTCGGCTGGGGCTTCGTTTTACACGAAGATGTGTACCTCTACCCTCCTAAGAAATTTTCGCGTCGTTGTAGGCAAAAAAAAAAACCATATGGGATCGATCCCATACGTGGGCCGATCCTGAAATTAGTGCAATACCGGCCCGACCCGCGGCGGAGGTGAAGCATGCTTTAAGACTTCCCCATACATGTGCCAATCCCAAATATAGTGCGATGCCAGGCCGACCCGCGGCAGAGTTGAAGGAGGCGGTAAGCAGTCACCATACGTGGGCCGATCCCGAAGATGGCGCAATGCCGGGTCCACCCGTGGCGGAGGTGCAGTTCGTTATAAAGTGGCCCACACACACAGCTTCACTGGTCAGCCTTCTTCATAGAGTGGAAGGGCACTGAGTTTTTTACTTAGTGCTGCATACTCGACGCTTCCCTTCCCTTGGAATCCAGTCCGTAACCCTTAATGACCATCGGTTATCTTCCCTCCTCATTACATGTCCTGCCCATGCCCATTTATTTTTCTTGATTTCAACTAAGATGTCATTAACTCGCGTTTGTTCCCTCACAAATCTGCTCTGTTCTTATCCCTTAACGTTACACCTATCATTCTTCTTTTCATAGCTCGTTGCGTTGTCCTCAATTTAATTAGAACCCTTTTCGTAAGCCTCCAGGTTTCTGCCCCGTACGTGAGTACTAGTAAGACACAGCTATTATATACTTTTCTCTTGAGGGATAATGGGAACCTGCTGTTCACGATCTGAGAATGCCTGCCAAACGCACCCCAGCCCATTCTGATTCTTCTGATTATTTAAGTCTCATGATCCGGATCCGCGGTCCCTACCTGTCCTAAGTAGATGTATTCCCTTACCACCTCCAGTGCTTCGCTACCTATCGTAAACTGCTGTTCTCTTCCGAGACTGTTGAACATTACTTTAGTTTTGAACTCCTATATGAACAAAACTAAAGAGAATGCTTACGCTTTAGTATATTATTCACAGATTTCCTCGCCGCATCTAAACCCTTGAATGCAATTGTGCCACTTGAGCCGCAACGCCACGCACGAGCGCGCCTCCACGGAGCAGAGCTGTTGAAATCCAACGTCAGCTGCCGCAGTAGCGCTTGAGGCCTTGCGTGAGGGGGGGTTCACCGCCACTACCCCATGCCACCCTCACTGTCGCTGATGCAAGCCTGTGTTACGCACACATGCCTCGTCCACACAAGCTCTCACCTGCGTCGTGACTGCCCTTCGGTAAGGCTCCATGAAAACGCGCCAAGCATCTCAACGCGCTCGCTTTCCCGCGAGGTGTTCGCAACTCGAATGACGCTGGGCAGCGTTCAATTAAACATTGGGCCACCTGAAAGCTTCGGGTAGGGACAGCAAAATTTCAAGTTGCCCTACCCAAAATTTAAGTTCGCCTACACCCAATGTTGGCCCCAGCCCAAATTTAAAATGGCCTACCTCCAGATTTCAACTTGGCCCATCCCCAAGTTTCAAGTTGGCTCATCCGCAAATTTGTGTTGGCCCATCCTCAAATTTTAGTTCGCCCATCTCCGAATGCCAATCAGGCTTTGGACGAGGTATGCGATGCCATGGACGGCTATGTCAACACGGGCAATACGTAAAAACTCCTAAAGCAGCCGCTCAACCCATCGGGCACCAAGGCAGCGGCGAAAGCGGAAATGACGAAGCTCAGACCCAAGTATAATAATAATAATAATAATAATAATAATAATAATAATAATAATAATAATAATAATAATAATAATAATAATAATAATAATAATAATAATAATAATAATAATAATAATAATAATAATATATTGCTGGGCGCCCACCGCCTTTTCATAATTTATATGCTTAGTTTATATTACCGTATCATCCGCATACTGATACATAGTGCCTTTAGAAATTACCAGAGGAAGATTGCTTACGAATATGTTAAATAAAAGAGGTGATAAAATCGAACCCTGGGGAGCACAGGCTGTAAGCCATCGCATGCTACTGACGGTTTCCTTGTCAACCATAACTATCTGTGACCTACCACTCATGTAGTTTCGCAGTAGGTTGTTGAATTGTCTTCTTAATTCCATTAAAGTTAGTTTCTCTAGTAGAATGGAATGATTCACTGTGGCAAAAGCTTTTTCTATGTCTAGAAATAGCGCACAGGTGAATAAGTTGTTTTCAAATGCAGAATAAACTTCATCTATGAATTCTTCTAATAGAACTGTGGTACCTCGATTCGCAACGAAACCAAACTGCCTGGGCGGTAAAATCGAAAACTTCATTAAGAAACACGTCATACATTCGTAAAGGAATTTTTTCTAGTATCTAGAAAAGTACCGGCAAAATTGAGATTGGTCTATAGTTTTCAACCTTATCTTTCCTGTCTCCCTTATATAGTGGCTTAACTATAGCCGTTTTTTAGAGTCTCGGGAATTACTGTAGTTGATAAAACGCCATTAATTAAAAAAAGCAAGATGTTCGCAAGCACATCGAAGTTTCTTCGCAGAGTGCCTACTGATATGCCATCTATTCCGGGTGGTTTATTTTGCCTAAAACTAAAAAGAATCTTTTTCAGGTCAGGTGTTGATAAGCTAGGCAAAAAAGCGCACGTCGACACAGATTCCTTCAAAGTACAATGATTTTCCTGTTGGGATAAAGCGTTTTTCAGAAGCCCGCGAGAAAAAACGGTTGAATGCGGTAACTACCATTGTTTTTGTCAACTAGAAATGAGTCAATGGGAATAGAAAGCACGTCACTTCCTCTCCTAAGGTTATTTATTATAGACCAATGAATTAGCGAGTTTACCTCACATGCTCTGGCGATGTCCCGCGTTACACAACGATAAAAACAACACTTCTTCACGTTAAGATGCGGTCCTACACAGCCCCAACCTCGAAGAACAGTTATGGGCTGTCCAACGGGCCCGCGACGCGGCGGAGAGACTCGGCCTCTCTGTCTCGACGTGGGAGCGGCCCGCTGCGCGCTAGTGCGCGCCCTAAAGGACCCTAATAAAGTTTTTCATCCATCCATCCATCCACGTTTCTCGCGGGACTTTTGCGCGATTGGTTGAATTTATTAAAAAAATTCTCTTCGCCGTTCGCAAAGCCCGACTACCCTGGTTCATGTCATGTTATACTCAGCTTTTAATCTCTCATTTTTTAGGAGAACGTTTGCAGCGCTTCCAGCCCTTACAAAAATTTTTATACAAAGTCCATAGACAGTCCATAGACATTTGTCTAAGAAATCTATAGACTGTCTATAGTCATTTCTTTAGACTGGTCTATAGACAGTCTATAGATTTATGGCCGCACACTTTTTATAGACTTGTCTATAAAAAGTCTAAGTTTATAGACTGTCTATAGACATTTCTTTAGACTAGTCTATAGACAGTCTATAGACTTATGGCCGCACACTTTTTATAGACTAGTCTATAAAAAGTCTGAGTCTATAGACTGTCTATACACAGTCTATAGACTGTATGTAGACTTATGGCCATACACTTTTTATAGACTAGTCTATAAAAAGTCTAAGTCTATAGACTGTTTATAGATTGCCTATAGACTTATGGCCATACACTTTTTATGGACTAGTCTATAAAAAGTCTGAGTCTAGAGTGTCTATGGATTAATTAATGAGAGCAGCATTCCGGGCAAGTTGGTAATCCATTGCTTAAATGATATTGCGCGACATAAAAAAGGACACGGACGTGAAAGAAGACGACACACCAAGCGCAAACTTTCAACTAAGTTTATTGTGCCACTGCGTCATTTTATACATGGCACGCACGTAAATCGCGCATGCGCTTACACGGAAATGAAGTGCGAAATCATGTAACATGGTTACGTGTCGTGTGATGTCGCGTCCAAGTAACGTAATTATTTTTCTGTGAGAGCTAGAGACAGGAAGCTGACACACGCATCACCCAATTTCGCGATCATCTGTGCTTCAGATATCTCACGGATGAGCTGCGTGCTGCCACGGGAAACAATCGTACATTGATCCTCAAGAGGTTTGCACCCATGATCGCGACAGTGGATCGCCAAGAAACCGCCAGAGCCGTTTTTAACATTGTTGCTGTGCTCACGGAGCCGATCATTGAGGCAACGCCCAGTTTGTCCTATGTATTTCTTGCCACAAGAAAGCGGAAGGCTGTACACCACCCGGTGTACACACTCGACAAACTTTTTTCGGTGATGCTTTCTGCATTTATCGGAAGGGACGGCATTTGGATCCGTCAGCCTGCAAAGCCTGCCGAGCTTGTCGGGAGCAGAAAAAACAACTCTTACATTCGCTCTTTGGGCAATCTTTTTCAAGTTGTGGGAAATCCCGTGCATGTAAGGTATGACACTAACTTTAGGGCGTGTGCCAGGAGGGGCATCGGCAACTGACTTTTGCGTACTGGATCGCGCTTCTCTTAAGATGCGTTCCGCGACAGACACTAGCACCACCCTGGGATATCCAGCCAAGGACAACCGTAAAGTTTGCGCTTCTAAGCTTACGTCCACAACATGGCAGCAAGACTTGCTAAGGGCATTCTTGAAGCACAAACTGACAATGGCCCGCTTAACAAGCTTAGAATGTGCGGACGTATACGGCAGAAGTTGTTTGTTGGCTCGCGGCTCGTACGACCAACACGTGTGGCAGTCCTGAAAATTCAGGCGAAGATCAAGAAAACGAAGAGACCTATCTGGCGGCATCTCATGAGTAGTTTGAAGGGGGCTAAGCACTTCTGAAACGTTTCTAACGCTTTCTTAGCTTCCAGAATGAAGGCATCAGAAGAGCAGTCAATGAAAATTAAAAATCATCAACGTATCTAAATGTTTTAAAAACTGCAGTGCCTTGCACTTGTAAAGAAATGTCATGGTCTAAACAAGATAAAAACAAGTCACTAAGAATGGGAGCAATGCAAGAGCCAATACAAACTCCGCTCTTCTGCAAAAAACATTGGTTATCCCAAGTGATAAAGGTGGAATTAAGATAAATCTGTAAAAGTTCTAAAAATTGACTGCAAGACATGCCGGCCTCATTCTGGAAGGAAACAGCACCATACTTATCTATACATTGCTCAACACAGGACAGTACGCTTCTATGCGGCAAGGAATAATAAAGATCCTTTACATCAATGGAAAACGCCTGAAGACCACGGTCAGAATGTGACTTCAAGAATTCAATCACAGATTCTGAGTTCTTTGCGATCCACTGTCGCGATCATGGGTGCAAACCTCTTGAGGATCAATGTACGATTGTTTCCCGTGGCAGCACGCAGCTCATCCGTGAGATATCTGAAGCACAGATGATCGCGAAATTGGGTGATGCGTGTGTCAGCTTCCCGTCTCTAGCTCTCACAGAAAAAGAATTACGTTACTTGGACGCGGCATCACACGACACGTAACCATGTTACATGATTTCGCACTTCATTTCCGTGTAAGCGCATGCGCGACTTACGTGCATGCCATGTATAAAATGACGCAGTGGCACAATAAACTTAGTTGAAAGTTTGCGCTTGGTGTGTCGTCTTCTTTCACGTCCGTGTCGTTTTTTATGTCGCGCAATATCGTTTAAGCAATGGATTAATTAAAATTCATGTTTGTAGACAGTTGTCTGCATAATGTCTATGGGCAAGTGTATAGGCTTACAGTTCTACTTTTGTAGACTGAAGTCTATGGAATGTCTACAGACAAATGTATATATACTATAGACATTCTATAGACTTCAGTCTACAAAAACAGAACTTTATAATCCAATACACTTTTTTCTATGACATTCTGCATACACTTGCCAACAAACATGCATTTTCATTAATTTATAGACACTCTAGACACAGACATTTTATAGACAAGTCTACAAAGAGTGTATAAGGCCATAACTCCATAGCGGCTATCTACAAGTTAGTTCACATTTTTCATTACATGCGGTAGCAAAACGTTTTGAATGTATTTCATTTCATTTTATAGATATGAAATGCATGGAATGCAGATATTATGCATGTGCACCTGTTCCTTTTCATCTGCACTTATGCATTACCGTTAGTAGATTAATAAAGCTCCTGAACCAGCTGTACTTTCATATATGTTGCATAAACAGAAATAATTTATATGGTGCTGAATCATGCAGTGCAAAAAATAAAACAAATGCACCGGCAATACATTAACCGTTTTTATTGCTCGATATAATACATGAATTCCTTAAATTCTTGTTTTATGCTATTATGGAAACAGATTAAATATTTACACTACTCCTTGGCAAGCATGGTCGCCAGGCTGGCCTTGACTTTTGTGTCATTAGTCCCAAAGGTGCTGCAGGTGTATGCTGCAAATAAGTACATGCAGCAATATGAGGCAAAAATAACAGATGTGTATTCTTTGTGTGTTCATTAAGCAGCTGAATATATTTACTCAAACCATCTAAGTCAATACTTAATGCGGTTTAACTATGACTAATGGCTGCTTGTCAATACAAATCAGTACCTTTATGCAATGTTCTATTGCATGGTATGGGGAACAATTAAACAGTCACAACTGCTGCTCGTGTCAGCAACAGTATGTTCCCTTTTATGACAAGTTCATATATGATGCATTAATGTACTTATCCCAAATGGTCCCTATATTTATTGCGGAAACGTTACCCAGTTGGGCTGTCTGTGCAGTTCTTTTGGCTGGTAGTTAAGTATGCCCGTGCAGAGGGATGTTTTCAGGAGACGTGACTGGAATATTCCCAGTGTCATGCCTAAGATTGTAATTTATTTTGCTTAATACACATTGAAATGTATTTCTCATACTTTTAAATGAATGGGTAATTGGCCATAACTTCAACAGATGGCGGATGGGTTGATTGTATTGATATGGTACCTTAATTTCTTGCAGGTAATGAGGCCTCTTGGGCATGCTAACAGGTTTCCAAGTTAGGTATACCACATGAGCACCCGAAATACCACACGAGCATTTGTGTCATGGCACGACAGATATGCACCTCCTAGGAAACAGAACTGATAGTATAGTTCGAATGAATTCTATCACAGTAAATTATTTAAGGTGCTTTGAAAGATGAAAATTTTTTCTAGGCTATCGAGGTTCAGGACGTTTAGTTAACGCAAAAAAAAACGTATTGAGTAAGAAATGCCTTGTCAGTCTGCTTAACTTTCTTTTTTTTCAATAAATAGAACCAATTTCCTTCAATTTTTATGAAGTGAAACGTTTTAAAAATATATTTAACACAGAGACTTTCTGGAAACTTTGACATGTAACAAGACAGCATACCTATGTGGCCAATTTAAAGTTTCCCGATCTTTTTCCAAGCCTTTCCTGGCTGTTTTCATGAAAATTTTCTGGCAATCTATTGCGCCTGCAGCTTAAGTGCAATAAAAAATACTATGGTTTAATGCTTGCCAAGTAGTGCCAGTCCATAATATTTAGATAAAACGAATAACACGTCAGTCACTTAACATGTAGTATTAGATGCAACCGACTTGAATCCCTTGTTTAATAAAGCTGACAAGGGCTTCGGCAAGTTCGTAATTGATGGCCACACGAGTACAGCACGGAAGACAGAGACACGCGTAAAACAAATGCAACAATTTGAGGGAAAACTCATACAATGAGTTATTTTTACGGTTCAATAGTAGTTTTCTATATAATTTGCTCTCACCACTTATGCCTCTAGTTAACTTTGTTTACCTATGACTAAAGACTACATGGCAATATTAATCAGTACCATTATGATGTTTCGTTATATTATAGTATGATAAGCAGTTAGACAACCATAATGGTAGCCGGTGTTAGCAACGGTACGCTTCGTTTCAAGACAGGTTCATGTGACACACAGTGTACTCATAAAAACGAAAGAAATGTGAGAATCCCAAACGATTCCTATAATAATAATTGTTGAAACAAAGATACCCTGCTGGACTGTGCACATTTTTCAGGTGTTAAAGCAATGTGCCCGTGCCGATCGAACATGCTCAGCATACTGACTGCAGTTTTGAACAATCACGTTAACATTTGCAATTTATTTCCGCTTAGAACAGTCTGCATTGTCTCTTTTCTCATACTTCGAGATGAATACATTTGCCACACTTTCAGTAGAATGCGCATGAATGGGGGCGTACTGATCAGGTCACTTATCAACTAAAACATGTTACGATCTCTTAGGTGTGTTAATAAGGGTAGAACAAATGCAATGTCCACTGAATTATTTGAATAATCTGTGCGTTATCTACTAAGAAAAGACCACCAAATTGATAATCTGGCTCTTTATTCTTTTGTACAGCGCATATAGTATGCAGTCTGTCCAAGATGACGGCACTACATGCAACAGTAATGAAAACCGGAACACTTATTGCGCACGACAAGGGCTTCATACCGTGCACGACTGGCACAATGCGAATCTGCGCCAGCAGCTGCCTAGAGATTAAGAGCACCTAAACTGCATAACCCCGAAGCATCGAAAGGCGCTTAACGCTTTTCATATAGCTCGAAAGATAACTTCTGCTGCTAAACTGTTTAAAAAAGAGACAAAAAACAAATCTTCCAACTACCGTCAAACACAATGCCTTCAGTCTGAAACGTGTAAAGGTGCTTCCCGGAGCGACTAATTTATTGTGCTCCAATTTTTTCGGCTAAGTTGCGAAGCTGCGAGTGACTGAGCTTATCGCAGGTTTCATGCTCGAAAAGCGTTTGTGGTTGCATATAAATAGATTGGGTGAATCTAGAGATTTTCGCTTGACATTTCTTCAAGTCTCGTGTTTTGCTTGCTGTAACTTCCCAAAATTATTTAGATTGGTTGCCAGAAACCTTAAAAATACTGCTACCTTAAAAACAATGCGAAAACGGCAGTGCACACACTGCTGATGCATGCCCCGCAAACACGGCCTTTCATCCGAGTACGTTAGCAGTTATTTAACTATACATGTCTGTCAGAACATTCTTGATGCTAACACAATTTCGAGATATATACGTAAAGCGTGTCACGAGAATTTCACTACACATGCGGCGCAGCATTCATCGCGGCCGGATCAAGCGCCACGAAATGAGATCTGCCACACTGGCTGCCCAACATACACAATCCGCTTAGTGGTAGCTCAATATCAAGTTAATACATGGTGTAGCTTCCTTCTTTACGCACCTAAACTATTATGCGAAAATCAACAAGCCCGAGCGATCGCTCGCCGTAAAACATTCCGTATAGTAGAAGCGAGAACAAGAGCGCGTTATGAAACTATGTCAACGACAAACCGACACTATACCCGAGTCGCCTGCGCTACATGCAGCCGCTTCGCGCTACGAAATGCGCTCACATAATCATGAGCTATTGACGCAAAACATCTTTGCTAAAGCTTACCGTTCAGTGTAGTTGACGTGTGATGCCACAAAGATGACACGCATACACAGACACCAACGCTCAGGCGGACACCGCACACCGGTACAACCGTATACGTGCCTGGCGCACTCGTTGAGATGGCGCACCGCCGCGCATGCGCAAAATCTCCGCGCATGCGCAGGACCTCCGCGCGCGCGAGCGCGCGCGCTCGGAGGAGTGTGAGCGCCTTTTCCTCCTTCATTTTTTTTTTTCGCTCTCTCTCGGCGCGCCATGCGCGCCGGAACGGGTGGCTTTTTCATCTTTATCACCATTATTCATCTTTTTTCGTGGACGAAGGAAATGCGCTGGCAGGTTGTATGACAAACGCTGTGGGCTATCGTATGAGACTGGAACGCTAACTTGAATGCGCTGTTTGTAAAAGCCATTACAGGGCCCTTCAAACGTTTCAGACGCATTATTGCCAGCGTCGATTAGTAATACAGCGTACTTGTAGCATATCTTCCAGCGTACCACCAAATGTGATGCCCACACGTATGTTAGTGCTAATTTTCTGTTCTGGTGATAGGTCAAAGCAATCAGTACAGCATTGAGGTACTCATATGCGTGGCTGCCCAGGCATACCGCCGGCGAAATACTGGGTGGGCTCTGATAATTTGGCACCTATTTTAAGTAAATGAGAAACTTTGATGGGTTTATAGTGCAGGATATCAGTCAACAAAAAACCGCCCTATGTTAGTGACGCAGCCGAGGTATGAAGAAAATGTGAAAAGTATCCGAGAATCGGACGACACACAACGCGAACACCACATGCGCGACATCGTTTCATCGCACATTCACAAAGTCCGCGTTGTCAGCTACAAACATTACGAGTGTCCTTGCTGTTAGCTCGATGCCTGTTTGGAATCCACTTGTAGCTGAAGCTGGCGTTCATAACTACTATTATAACAATTGGATCGGCGTTTTGCTTTCTTTATTCTACTGCCGCAAAAGTGATGCGACAACTGTGAAGACTGTCTTGGGATTGCCGAGACCGACTACGTAGATCATATCATGTGGTCAACAAATGCGGAGGTATACACTATGTCTATACTAATGTCTACAAATAGGCTCTACAGCAATCTCAGCAGTATACAACTTCAGTGGCTTATATCAAACGCAGCTACGTATTATCCACCGGTACCTGCGCTTGGTTACAGCGTACACGGGTTGGGCCCAGATTAACGATGTTTGTCTATTGTTAATCTATAGACATGCAATACCACGACAACTCAGAGGCAGACCAGGTGGTGAATTCACCACCTGGTGTGCCGGCTTTCGCGACTTATTCACCACCTTTGCCACATCATCACCATCTGACCTTCACCAGCTGGTCTCGCGAAGTGTACGTCCGGGAAGCAGCCAGGATTAGGGCCTTCGGGTGCCTGGAAGACCTTTGTGACTCGGACGTTGCCTGTTCCGCCGCGATCCTCGTTCGGTGCAGCTGCACCGAATGACGACTAGCAGTCTGCACGGTTTGCCCGCCGCGCCGGGGTTGCACGCGGTGCCGGTCGCGCATGAACCAGTGCCATATCATCGCCTTCGCAGAGGGCGGGGAGTACGGGAACTCGGCATTACATATTATCGACTTTCTTATATAGACATTCAATACACCAGGAGAGAAAAAGAAATAGAAACCTTAGCCGACTATTATTATTAAATGTCTAATATAGAGAGTCTATAGACAGAGTATGGACAAAAATAGATAGAGACCGTAATCCACTTTTGTCTATAGGTAGTCCATAGAGGGGAAGGATACAATAAAGAAACAGACTCCTTATCGACTTTTTTCTATAAACTGTCTATAGACTGCGAGTAGACAAAAGAAATAGAAACCTTATTGACTTTCGTCTATAGAAAGTCTATAGACAAAGTATGGACAAAAATAGATAGAAGCTGTATCGACTTTCGTCTATAGGTAGTCCATAGAGGGGAAGTAGGCAAAAAAGAGCAAACACCTTATCGACTTTTTTCTATAGACCGTCTATAGACTGCGTATAGACAAAAAGAAATAGAAACTTTATCGACTTTCGTCTATAGACAGTCTACAGACTTTGTATCAACAAAAGGCCAAATCTATAGAAAGGAAAGGTCGTCTATAAGAAGTCTATAGACTTTCTATATATAGTCTAAAGTCATTTTTGTAAGGGAGAGCCAATCCCTAAAAGATGTGGCACGCATAATATCGGCATTAAGCCAGCCAACATTATTTCTGCATTTTTTTCATAACAGCATATGTGCTTAGGCGCTCAAAGTGTTTAAGTTGAGTGGAGAAATTCTCGTATACCTTATCGGGTGCACTGCCATCAATCAGCAAAAAAACCAGGCAAAATTAGTGACGTGTTGGTCGAACATTTTTTGTACTATTAATTTTAATTTTAATTTTATTTCTTTTTGGTGTTCCCAACCGACTGGTGTTCTACAGACAGAGAAGGCTTCCAAAGTCGACAGGTCACAAAGTAGAGCTCGGCTAACCTCTGATTTATGATGCAAGCAGCCACAGAATAGTCAGATACGCGCACGACAATGTGGTCTAATAATAATAATAATAATAATAATAATAATAATAATAATAATAATAATATAAAATAGTTTATTTTCTCCAGAGCAACTGGAAGATCTTCCCGGCTTTTTAAAAGCTGCTCTAGGCAGCCTGTCATGGATCCGGAAACCCTTACGTGGCAGGGGTCAAGAACATAAAATAATTGCATCGCTCTTATATAATAACAAGTAAGAGCCATTGCAACCTAACTTATACGAAAGATCAGCACAATTCCGAATGTTGTACAAGGAGTGTAGATGAAAAAATTTACAATTCGTATGAATACACAAAACAAGAAACATTCTTACACACGGAAGTAGACATAAAACAATGGCAATATCAAAATAGGTACAAATACCAGCACATAGGAGCGAATGTGTAACAAACTACAGCTTCACAAAGTATTGCCGCAAATGTTCTGTCGGAAAGTCACGTGTATATGTATGTTAATTTGGAATGGCCAAAATATTAGAGAGTAGAGCCTGAAATATATAGTTACTTCGCAATCGTGGCACCAACCATTGTTCTGTGCTGTGTCTACGCGCATCAGCATCCTTAGGTGTTGCAGGTGAGAGAGATGCTAAAGTTTTTCAGCGCATTTGATGCAGAAACAAATAAATTTAAAATGCCAAACCTGTACAAGTGGTTTACTTTGATTATATTATATTTTGTCAAAAATTTCGCGTAGAATATTCCGTAGAATATTCGCGTAGAATATTCCAATATTCCGTAGAACTACGCAATATTGGCGATATTGTGGACCATGTTCTTTTGCAGCCGCAGCATTTTTATTTCTTTCTTCTTACTCGTCGTACCATACACAAGGCTACAATAGCTATTATGCGATGCAAACAATGCGTTGTAAATATAGAGTTTGACCTGCGTAGGAACAAAACCCCGACATCGCAATAATACTCCAGTTATTGAGGAAAGTTTACTGCAAATATTAACTATGTGTGCACACAGTTTCAACCTAGGTGTGCAGAGAATGTAACTCCCAGAATCTTATGTTCGTTGGCTATGTCAATGTTTTTTCCTACATAAAGTATGTTGCTTTGTCATTTAAGTGGTTCGTTTTTGGGTCTGAAGATAACTAGTTTAGTCTTATTAGAATTAATACTGATTTGGTTTCACTGTGACCAAGCGGATAGGTTCCGAAGCACATCGTTACATTTTAATATTAACACGTTTATATCAGGACCAGAAATGAGTATACTACGGTCGTCAGCGAACATAACAAATTTTACAGTTGCGTCTATTGTTGCCATATCATTGATATAAAGGTTATATATTAAGGGCCCCAAGATGCTTTTCTGTGGTACACCTTTTGCGATACAAAGAAACGATGACTGAAGGTTGTCTAGACACAGGCATCGCTGACGGTTGAGTATGAATTTAACAAGTCCAATGCCTTTCAGCGGATACCGCATGTCCATAACATTTTTATCAGGAGATCAGGATTAAAGCAATCAAAAGCTCGGCTTAAATTAATAAAGAGACCTACATCATGTAGTTTTTCTCTGTGTTGTCTATTATAGTTTATTTACTCGTAAGTAGAGTTCTTTCCGCTGACCATCCATTGCGAAAACCGAATTGTGCATCAGATAAAATATTTTTACTCGAAAAGAAATTGGCTTTGCGATTATAGATCACTTTTTCTAAACCCTTAGAAAAGACTGGAAGAACAGATATTGACCTGTACTTAGATATTATGGATTTATCCCCCGCTATGTGTATTACAGTTACCGTTTGCCTTCTTCATCTCAGTGAGAAATACAGCGGATTCTAAGGCCAAATTGTATATATGTACAAGTGCGGGAGCGATGTGGTCTATGGCATATTTAACTGGTTTGATCTGCATATTATTGATGTTAATAGATTTGTTATTATTCATAAAAAGTAAATAAATTTCGGATGCCTCCGTTGGCAGAACAAAACGGCTTCCAATAATATTGTTTTGGCCCCATTCAGATTCTTCCATAAGCGGCATAACGTTTCACTGGATTGCGGTGTTTAAAAAGTACGCATTGAATTAATTAACAATGTCTGTACCGGTGATCTCGCAGCAAATTAACAGGATTTTTTCGGTAGAGAAATGCTTCCTTTTGCGCCCTAAAACACAGTTTATAACTTTCCATGTAGCATCCGGATGCTTGTTGTTGATATCTGCGATTAGGGAATGCTTTACGGGGAGGTGGGACTAGTCAAGCTGCCGTTATGCAGCTTTTATCCTGCCATCTCTACCGCTTTGTATTCATAAGTGTAATTATGCGGTGAAACAAACTTCTTCTTCACAATAAGCAGCCTTTTCTCGCCGAAGTTCATTGTTCATCCGGTTACGGTGCAGTTTGAATTCTGGCAGTGCCGTTGGCAATCGCGTTCGCAAGAATGTGTGGAAGAGTTGGTTTTTGTGTTTCATAATTTTTGCGTGAGCTCGCGTCACCCACGGTTTCCTTATATTTCTGATTGCGCGAAGGTTGCCAAGCGAAAGTGTCGATTGTAAATGCCAATAAATTTTTTCAATAAACTCAGAATGAACTTCATTTGCAAAATCTATTCTGAAGGTAAATGAACAGTCACAAGCGGTTATTTCGCATTTAAATGATTCTGGATCTGCAACAGACACGCAGAGGATTTTGTGCGCCTCGTAGCGACGTCTTTTGCTTTTGTTTGTTTGTCATACATCGTAAAAACTGCACAATGGTCACTGAGGCCCGATGTAATGGTAACGGCAGAAAAAAACGAAAGTTTCTATATTTGTAATCAACAAGTAAAGGGCAGCTGTAACAGTTGCTGTAACGCGTTTAGGTCTTTAAATTAGGTTGACAAATCCAACTAACCTCAGCATAGTGGCAAAGTCAGCAACTATCGTTCTATATTTTAAGATATTTAAATTGAAGTCACCGGCACAAATAAGGCGAAAACCATTGCTGGACACATGGCACACAATATTTTCAAAGAAACGTGAAATTCTGAAGCACTGTCATGTGGCGGGCGCTAAACAATTACTATAACGTCTTTATTGTGTTGGAGTGCTAATATTTCGTAGGCATTGGTAAGCACAGAATAGTCTGCAACGAACTCACAATGTATGCTCGCTTGTAAGCAAATAGCAACTCCGTCACATCGCCGATCAGGCCGGTTTATAAAGAACTGTTTGTATTCCGGAAGCTGAAGCATTTCACAACCACCACTGTACCATGTGACAGTAATCATGACAATATTATATCAGAAGGAAAACTGGCTTAAAAAACTATAGATTTCCGCTTCTTTATTAACAGTGTAACGTGGATTAAGGTGTATTTTAGAATGTTGTTTCGAATTTAGATCATCAAAAGTTTGTGGTAAAACAATCTGTCGGTAAGCCGGCTGATCCATCATTACTGCTGTACAGTGATTTCGAATTATGTTTGCTGTATTTTCGCAAGGTCATTTTCGTCGGCTACTTGGATCATTAGCGAGCTTTTAGTCTGCTTTGCATATATGTTGCCTTTGAACGACCACACTGATTTCCAATGCCGTTCATGTTTTTTCTTGATAGCCATGTCTAGCAGACGCTTTAGGATGGGACAAAGATGTTCGGTGACATAGATGGGTAATGTACTCTCAAATCCCAGATCTTCGTTGGTTAGCATCATTTTCTTCACCTTCTTCAGAGCTGATTCGTGCTTATCGCGAGTCTTCAATTGTACAACAATGTTCGATTTGTCGGAATTCCAAGCGGGCACGCCATGGCAGGCTACAATGTCAGTTTCGGAAATGGGTTCACTGATGGCCATACCAATCTTAGAGACAATCTCGACAACATTCTCGTTCTCTTTGTTTTCAATGCCCTGGGTCTCAAGATTGCAATTCCGAAAATAGTGCTCAACTTCAGCTACCCTATTTTCGAGGACTTGACATTTCGCCCCTAGCGCATCGTTTTGGCTTTTCAGTTTTGCGTTCTGTGCAAGTTCAACTTCTAGCTTCTTTTTCAAGTCATAAATGTCAGCCTGGGAGTTTTCCAAGCTCGGAATTATCCCTCGTTGCTCGTTGCGAAGATCGCGTAATTCGTTTCGCATCTCTCTTTTAAAGGCCTCACGTGATGCCTTCAATTCAGCTCGAAGCTCTTCCTGAAGTTCTGCCCGTATCTCTTCTTTCATCTTTGCTACGTCTTTAGTCATTTTTCACACGGCAAACTATTTCACAGAACACTCGAAAAGAAGCTTTAACAGAAACTTGGCAGAAGCCACGCCGCCGAAAACAAGAGCATGCAGCAAGCTACCTCGAAAATCGAGAGTGTTTAGTACCGGGTTGCTGCTTGTCGTCGCCACGGCCACGTGTGCCCAGTAGCGATGTTCCGTGCTTCTTTATAGCTTGCTTTGTGACGTAGACGCCGACTATCGGCGCAGATACACGGTGCCACCAACCTTCCTTGTAAATCCGTCACGCACTCGTCCCGGACGCACGTATGGTTTGCTCTGCAGTTTTGTATACCTGAGTAGGGCAGCGTCGATTGTCGCCGGCACCGAAAATCGAGAGCGCTTAGTCCCGGGTTGCTGCTTGTCGTCGCCACTGTCAAGTGTCCGGTGTACAAAAAAGACATCCGTGAGATGGGTGATGAAATCATCGAGCTATACCTTGAGAGACCTCCAGCCGTTGAATACTGGAACTACTCGTGCTCTCCCAATGAGGACCTTGACAGAGACTTCTCTCAGCAAGAAATCAAGGTGGTCCTGCAGAACATCAAGACCGTGTCGGCTCCGGGCCCCGAAAAAGAGACCAACAAGAAGCTCCGGCACTTGGACTACCAGACGAGTCGCTTGACAGTCTACATTAAGAAGGGCTGGTGGAACAGGGCGATACCCGACGAATGAAAGAGGTTCGACGTGATCCTCATTCACAAGACAGGTATATCCCTAGAAATCAGAAATTTGCGGCCGATCTCCCTCACTTCCTGCGTTGGCAAAGTGATGGAGCATGCCTGCCTTAGCAGAGTTAATGGCTACCTGGAGTCTAATGACATGTACCGCATAAGCACGATTTAGTTCAGAAGAGCGGTCTCTACCCAAGACGCCATGATACAACTCAAGGAACAAGTCATAAACACCACGGGGCGAGGCCTTAAGGCAATACTTGGACTCGTTCTAAAGAAAGCCTTCGGCAGGGCCAAGCACGCGGCAATCCTCAACACAATCGCACAACTCAGCCTAGGCAGACGAACGTATAACTATAACAGAAATATCCTTACGGGAAGAACAGCCAGAATCACACTGCACGAAGAGGAGAGCCTCCAGGTGATATAAGCAGCGTGGGCGCACCGGAATGGTTCATCGTGTCACCAATGCTGTTCAGCCTCGTCATGATCGGACTATCCGAAAAACAGGAGTGAATAGAAGGCATTAATCACATATTTTATGCGGAAGACATTACGACTTGGACCACGAAAGACACAAGCGAGGCCACTATGGAGAACGCACTACAAGGGGCGGTGGAGGCAATCGAAAAATTGGAGGCTTATCAAGGTTAAGCCCAGTGGATGCGAAGCATGTATCACGTGATGCAGCGATGGTGGCGCCGCCGCCGCGTCGCGCGCGACGGCGCGAACCGACGCGTGGAGGCCTCCGCTGGGCGACGTCCGACGGCGCGATATGAGGCCCCATCTGCAGCCGGTGTGACGTCATCACGTGACGTCACATCATGTGATCTCCCTTCAGGGTCAATGGTGGCCACCGCCGGGAGGCGACCGACGGCGCGATATGAGGCCCCATCTGCAGCCGTTGTGACGTCATCACGTGACGTCATGTCACGTGACCCCACTTCAGGGTCAATGGTGGCCACCGCCGGGCGTCGCGCGAAGGCCCGAAACCTACGTTAATATGCTTCGCATAAAATATCTTGAGGGCACCGTACTAGAATGCTCGCCGGAGAAATCATAACTGCTGCTCCACCACCTCAGGAGGCTAGGCAAGCCATCCAGGGAGGTAGTCGAACTTCACAAAAAGGGAATTAGAATAACCACAAGAAAAGGCATGGATATAGTCATGGTCCAAAAGATCATTGTCATGGGTTGCTGGATTGAAGCCAGGGGAACAAACGCAGAAACCATAACGCACCTGGAAAAGAAAGTCACGGCGACCGTTTGGCTGATACGGATGGTCTCCAACCGCAGAAGGGGCATGGAAGAATGAAACGTCGTACGGCTCGTCAAGGCCTTCGCGATCGGCCACGCCGCGTACGTGGCGGTATTTGTCCACTGGAACAAGGCTGAGAAAGATTGACGCGCTCATTAGAATAGCGTACAGAACGACACTGGGTGTCTAGCAATACACAAGAAATGAAATCCTACTACAACTCGGGGTATATAACACGCTGAATGAAATCATTGAAGCATGGAGGATAGCGCAACTCGAAAGACTCTCCGCAACCAAGGCGGGTAGAGAAATCGTGAAAAAGTTCGGCATAAACTATCGCGGAATGAACGGCCCCAAGACACAGATTCACCTGGACGTACGAGCCGCAATAAACACAGAAAACTTCCTGAAGAACATTCGCCCCGTCCACAATGTCCAGAGAAGGAAATGTCGTGCGAGAACGATTCTCA